>NW_027256890.1:26806884-26990293 GCF_029215685.1 Pituophis catenifer annectens
TGAGCTCCGATCCTACCTACCGATTGTCAGAATGTCGCCGGCGTTCTGTGACGTCACAGAAGTTCATCCAATGGGGCGAGAGGTCTAATAATTGTTATGTATAGATACGCACGGGATTCCAAAATTTGCTTTTGTTATTTTCCGGATCAAATTTAAGCTTCTTTTTCTTCTCTCTCCCCCCCCCCCCTTCCAGAGATATCTTACCTGGTGCCAAATGTGATTATACCGTACAGGTGCAATTGAGGTAAGAAAAGAATTTTAATTTAAAAGAAGGTTTGAAAAAAAGCAGCAAAATATTTGCTGCGGCTATAAGTGGGCAGGAGAGATCTTGACTCGTCTGTCACCAAGGGACCTTGGAGGTTTTCTAGTCCAACCCCACCCGCCCAAGGCAGGATGCTATGAGTCACGGCAGTTCAGTGGTTAGAGTGCGGTACTGCAGGCTATTTCTGCTACCTGCAATTTGGCAGTTGGAATCTCACCAGTCTCAAGGCTGACTCAGCCTTCTGTCCTTCCGAGGTGGGTAAAATGAGGAGCCAGATTGTTGGGGGAGTAATATGCTGACTCTGTAAACCGCTTAGAGAGGGCTGTAAAACACTGTGAAGCGGTCTGTAAGTGCTATTGCTATTTCCCTCCCTCCCTCCTTCCTTCCTTCCCTCCCTCCCTCCCTTTCCTTTCTTCCTTCCTTCCCTTCCCTCCTTTCTTCCATCCATCCATCCAATTTCCTTCTTTTTCATTTCCTCCCTCCTTTCCTTCCTTCCTTTCCTTCCTTCCTTTCCTCCATCCATCCATCCATCCAATTTCCTTCCTTTTCATTTTCTCCCTCCCTTTCCTTCCTTCTTCCTTCCTTCCTTCCATCCATCCATCCTTCCAATTTCCTTCCTTTTCATTTCCTTCCTTCCTTCCTTCCTTCCTTCCCTTCCCTTCCCTTCCCTTCCCTTCCCTTCCCTTCCCTTCCCTTCCCTTCCCTTTCCTTTCCTTCCTTCCATCCATCCATCCAATTTCCTTCCTTTTCATTTCCTTCCTTCCTTTTTTCCTTCCTTCCTTTCCTTCCTTTCCTTCCCTTTCCTTCCTTCCTTCCATCCATCCATCCATCCTTCCAATTTCCTTCCTTTTCATTTCCTTCCTTTCCTCCCTCCCTCCCTCCCTCCCTCCCTCCCCTCCCAGTGGTTAGAATTAGTATTGCAGGCTAATTCTTGCTCTGTGATATCTCTCAGGGAGCCCTTCTTGCTTAAAACTTAGTTCAATTTCTATCGTTTGCTCCATATTGACAATTTGGCTATTTCCACATTTGTCTGATTTTAGTCCCTAATATTGTTCGCCAAGTGTATGTTTTCGCCAGCGGTGGGTTTCACATTATGTTACTACCAGTTCGCAGAGCGTGCACACGCTCGGGTCCCACACGCATCTGCCTTCCGTGCATGCGCCTGGACTCAAAAATGTGCCTCAATAGGTTGGCATAGAGCCGGGGTGGCTGGGAGGGCTGCTACCGGTTCGAGAGAACTGGTCCGAACCAGCTGAATGCCACCTCTCGTTTTCACATGTTGTGCTAGGTTTATTGTGCTGTTACTGGTCAATGCTGCCTTCATGGATTTCAGCTATAGAATCTGGGATTCTTCAGTTCCATTTCCTTCCCCTTCACTCTTCTGGCTTTGTCTTTATCTCTTTGCCAGGTTTTGTTTATGTGAAACCAGCTGTCCGCAAGAGGATTACTTCCCTCCCAATTTGTTCGTGAAAATCAATGGGAAGCTTTGCCCTTTGCCCGTGAGTAGACCTCCGCTCTCCCCTCTCTTGTTTCCCCACGCTTGAAAGTAAAACAATTGGATGATTGAGGCAGCCCCCAACTCGGTGGCTCCCTGTTTGGAATTCAACCTGCCCTCAAGATGGCTGGGAATGGGCAGCCTTCCTTGGTGGGCCCTCTCTCTCTCGGTTGTGGTGGGGAAGAGAGATTGTCCAGGTAGCCATGGGGTTGGGTCCTCTCTCACCTCTCAGCGGTCCTGGGTGCTCTCTGAGCTTGCTGGAGGAGGAGGAGAAGGAAGAAGGGGAAGGAGAAGGAAGAAGAAGGAAGGGGAAGGAAGAAGAAAAAAGGGGAAGGAAGAAGGGAGAAGGAAAAGGAAGGAGGAGAAGGGAGAAGGAAGAAAGGAGAAGGAGAAAGGAGGAGAAGGAAGAAGAAAGAAGGGGAAGGAAGAAGAAAGAAGGGGAAGGAAGAAGAAAGAAGGGGAAGGGAGAAGGGAGAAGGAAGAAGGGAGAAGGAAAAGGAAGGAGGAGAAGGGAGAAGGAAGAAAGGAGAAGGGGAAAGGAGGAGAAGGAAGAAGTTGAAGAAGGGGAAGGAAGAAGGGGAAGGAAGAAGAAAGAAGGGGAAGGAAGAAGGGAGAAGGGAGAAGGAAAAGGAAGGAGGAGAAGGGAGAAGGAAGAAAGGAGAAGGGGAAAGGAGGAGAAGGAAGAAGTTGAAGAAGGGGAAGGAAGAAGGGAGAAGGAAAAGGAAGAAGAAGGAAGGAGAAGGAAGAAGAAAGAAGGGGAAGGAAGAAGGGAGAAGGAAAAGGGAGGAGAAGGGAGAAGGAAGAAAGGAGAAGGGGAAAGGAGGAGAAGGAAGAAGTTGAAGAAGGGGAAGGAAGAAGAAAGAAGGGGAAGGAAGAAGGGAGAAGGGAGAAGGAAAAGGAAGGAGGAGAAGGGAGAAGGAAGAAAGGAGAAGGGGAAAGGAGGAGAAGGAAGAAGTTGAAGAAGGGGAAGGAAGAAGGGAGAAGGAAAAGGAAGAAGAAGGAAGGAGAAGGAAGAAGAAAGAAGGGGAAGGAAGAAGGGAGAAGGAAAAGGGAGGAGAAGGGAGAAGGAAGAAAGGAGAAGGAGAAAGGAGGAGAAGGAAGAAGTTGAAGAAGGGGAAGGAAGAAGGAGAAGGAAGAAGAAAGAAGGGGAAGGGAGAAGGGAGAAGGAAAAGGAAGGAGGAGAAGGGAGAAGGAAGAAAGGAGAAGGAGAAAGGAGAAGGAAGAAGAAAGAAGGGGAAGGAAGAAGGGAGAAGGAAGAAGGGAGAAGGAAAAGGAAGGAGGAGAAGGGAGAAGGAAGAAAGGAGAAGGGGAAAGGAGGAGAAGGAAGAAGTTGAAGAAGGGGAAGGAAGAAGAAAGAAGGGGAAGGAAGAAGGGAGAAGGAAGAAAGGAGAAGGGGAAAGGAGGAGAAGGAAGAAGTTGAAGAAGGGGAAGGGAGAAGGAAAAGGAAGAAGAAGGAAGGAGAAGGAAGAAGAAAGAAGGGGAAGGAAGAAGGGGGAAGGAAAAGGAAGGAGGAGAAGGGAGAAGGAAGAAAGGAGAAGGAGAAAGGAGGAGAAGGAAGAAGTTGAAGAAGGGGAAGGAAGAAGGAGAAGGAGAAGGAAGAAGAAAGAAGGGGAAGGGAGAAGGGAGAAGGAAAAGGAAGGAGGAGAAGGGAGAAGGAAGAAAGGAGAAGGAGAAAGGAGGAGAAGGGAGAAGGAAGAAGGGAGAAGGAAAAGGAAGGAGGAGAAGGGAGAAGGAAGAAAGGAGAAGGGGAAAGGAGGAGAAGGAAGAAGTTGAAGAAGGGGAAGGAAGAAGAAAGAAGGGGAAGGAAGAAGAAAGAAGGGGAAGGAAGAAGGGAGGAGGAGAAGGAGAAAGGAGGAGAAGGAAGAAGTTGAAGAAGGGGAAGGAAGAAGGAGAAGGAAGAAGAAGGAAGGGGAAGGAAGAAGGGAGAAGGAAAAGGAAGAAGAAGGAAGGAGAAGGAAGAAGAAAGAAGGGGAAGGAAGAAGGGAGAAGGAAAAGGAAGGAGGAGAAGGGAGAAGGAAGAAAGGAGGAGAAGGAAGAAGGAGAAGGGGAAGGAAGAAGGAGAAGGAGAAGGAAGAAGAAAGAAGGAGAAGGGAGAAGGAAAAGGAAGGAGAAGGGAGAAGGAAGAAAGGAGAAGGAGAAAGGAGGAGAAGGGAGAAGGAAGAAGGGAGAAGGAAGAAGGGAGAAGGAAAAGGAAGGAGGAGAAGGGAGAAGGAAGAAAGGAGAAGGGGAAAGGAGGAGAAGGAAGAAGTTGAAGAAGGGGAAGGAAGAAGGAGAAGGAGAAGGAAGAAGAAGGAAGGGGAAGGGAGAAGGAAAAGGAAGGAGGAGAAGGGAGAAGGAAGAAAGGAGAAGGAGAAAGGAGGAGAAGGAAGAAGTTGAAGAAGGGGAAGGAAGAAGGAGAAGGAAGAAGAAGGAAGGGGAAGGAAGAAGAAAGAAGGGGAAGGAAGGAGGAGAAGGGAGAAGGAAGAAAGGAGAAGGGGAAAGGAGGAGAAGGAAGAAGTTGAAGAAGGGGAAGGAAGAAGGAGAAGGAGAAGGAAGAAGAAGGAAGGGGAAGGGAGAAGGAAAAGGAAGGAGGAGAAGGGAGAAGGAAGAAAGGAGAAGGAGAAAGGAGGAGAAGGAAGAAGTTGAAGAAGGGGAAGGAAGAAGGAGAAGGAAGAAGAAGGAAGGGGAAGGAAGAAGAAAGAAGGGGAAGGAAGGAGGAGAAGGGAGAAGGAAGAAAGGAGAAGGGGAAAGGAGGAGAAGGAAGAAGTTGAAGAAGGGGAAGGAAGAAGGAGAAGGAAGAAGAAGGAAGGGGAAGGAAGAAGGGAGAAGGAAAAGGAAGGAGGAGAAGGGAGAAGGAAGAAAGGAGAAGGAGAAAGGAGGAGAAGGAAGAAGTTGAAGAAGGGGAAGGAAGAAGGAGAAGGAAGAAGAAGGAAGGGGAAGGAAGAAGAAAGAAGGGGAAGGAAGAAGGGAGAAGGAAGAAGGGAGAAGGAAAAGGAAGGAGGAGAAGGGAGAAGGAAGAAAGGAGAAAGGGAAAGGAAGAGAAGGAAGAAGAAAGAAGGTGAAGGAAGAAGGTGAAGGGAGAAGGAAGAATTTTAATTTTTTTTTAAAAACAATCGATTTTTATCTACCCTGGTTTATGGCTTAACGTAGGCTTGAACCCATCCCATGTTGATTTATCAAACAACCCATACTGAAGCAAACCGTATCCTGCCTGCCTGTGTCTTGTGATGATGGTGAGCGTGGCCGACTGTAGTCCTGACGGCTGCTGTTTTTCTTCTGCCGATGCAGGGTTACCTCCCTCCCACCAAAAACGGCGCGGAACCCAAGCGTCCGAGTCGACCGATCAACATCACGCCTTTGGTGCGCCTTTCGGCCACGGTCCCCCAACACCATTGTGGTCAACTGGTCATCTGAATTTGGCAGGGTAAGAGGGGCTCCGAAGCGGTATTGCCGATGGAGGCAGCGACATAATTGTGCCGAAAAGGTTAGCCATCCCTGGTATAGGGTTTCCTTGCAAGAAGACCTCCAAGGCACCTCCCAACTCGGTTATTCCATTCTAAAATTCTGCTTTAAATGAGTAAAGAAACTAGCCAACACATGAGAATCAGAACGAAGCCTCCTGCTTAAGCAAATAAAATGTCAGGCTTCGATGCTCTCTCAAAATAAATGAACTTCCAAACTGCCAGTCTTTAAGGAAATTTTCTCTTTATTCGAGCACAGCAACCGGATCCTGGCTCTTCGCGGTCAATACTGACCTTTGCCCCCCAATCCCTCCCTTTCCGATCCCCAGTTCTCTGCTTCTCATTGGCTATCTTCCAAGTCACTCTCCTGATTCCTTTCCCCGTCAGTTCACAGGAATGTTTCCCCCTTCCTCATCTCCAAGGAGACCGAATCTTCAAAGGGATTTAGCAGGCAAAAGTTCAGGCTTCATCCTCCCTTTTCTATGTCAGCGCTGAGACGCTGACATCCGGCCCCTCTCCCTTCACTCTCCCAGTGAGGCCTGCGTGAGACAAACAACAAGTTTAGTACCTTACCCTGTCCGAGGGTGTGTCTCACCCCCTCCCAGCTTGTCCGGATGATCTGCATGGAATTTAGCTATAAGGCGGTCAGCTTGAATGTTTGTGCTCTTCACCCAGGAAGCTTCTGACAAGGGGTAACCCTTCCACTGACACGCTGACATAAAACGTATTTATAAATGTAAGTCAGAGCCCATCTCCTTCAATATATCTCTTCCTCTCCATGACCTAGCATATTTTTCGGAGTATAAGACGCACCTTTTTTCCCCCTAAAAAGGGGGTGAAAATTTAGGTGCATCTTATACACCGAATGTAGGGCCCCCACGCTTTGGCCTCTGCCTCCCAGCAGTTTACCTCCTTGCAAGCAAGCAGCAAGAAGAAACAGCTCCTTTCAGCTTCAGCACAGCCTAATTAGCACAAGTTGATTGGATCGGCCTCCCGACTCTCAGCTGTTTTGCTCTCAGCTGTTTTGCCCGGGCCTTTGCTGCTGGCTGCAAGGAGGTAAATTGCTGGGAGCAGATTTTTTTTTTTCCTCTCCTTGTGCTAATCAAGCTATGCTGAAAACGAAAATGAAAGTAAAGCAGGCTGTTTGCTGTTTGCTGCAAGGAGGCAAAATTGCTCAGAGGCAGAGGGAGATTCCTTTTTCTTCTTTTCCTCACCAAAAAAAGGTAGGTGCGTCTTATAGTCCGGTGCTTCTTATGCTCCGAAAAATACGGTAATCCTGCTTTTGCTCTCTCTCTCTCTCTCTCTAGAATTACTCCCTCTCCGTTTACCTGGTGAAGCAGCTGACTTCGGTAACATTGCTGCAGAAGCTGAGGGCCAAGGGCATCCGGAACCCCGACCACTCCCGAGCCCTGAGTGAGTCCCCCGGTTCTTTTGACGTCTCTCCCAGCAGCCCCCAGGGTCTGGCAAGCAGCTGCCCTCACAACTTGCCTGGGATTGTCTTGAAAATGACAGACCCGAACTCAGGGCACCATCTAACAAAATGAAATTCAGTGGTGGAAAAAAAAAAAAAAGTAAGGTTCTACATGTAGGCAAGGAAAACCAAAATGCCCAGATAGAGCATAGGTCGGGTGTCTTCAAAATCGAAGACCTGGGGACTTCAATTCCCAGAATTCCTCAAGCAGCCATGTTGGCTTGAGGAATTCTGGGAGTTGAAGTCCACAAGTGGCCAAGTTTGCAGACTCCTGGCGTAGGTGGTATCCTATGTAGTAGTAATTGTGAGAGGGACCTTGGGAGTCCTAGTGGACAGTCGCTTAAGTATGAGCCAGCCATGTGCAGCAGCTGCCAAAAAAGCCCACACAATCCTAGGCTGCATTAACAGAGGGATAGAATCAGTGGGTCTCCAGCTTGAGTGGGTTGGACTAGAAGACCTCTAAGGTCCCTCTAAGGTCCCTTCCCGTCCTATCCTATCCTATCCTATCCTATCCTATCCTATCCTATCCTATCCTATTTATTTATTGGTTCGATTTATATGCCGCCCTTTTCCGGAGACTCAGGGCGGCTTACAATGCGTTAAGCAATAGCCTTCATACTTTTGTATCCTATCCTATCCTATCCTATCCTATCCTATCCTATCCTATCCTATCCTATCCTATCCTATCCTACCCTACCCTACCCTACCCTACCCTACCCTACCCTACATGCTAACTCTAATTCTAATTCTAATTCTAATAATTATATTCTACTCTGGAAAGAGTGCAGAGAAGAGCAACCAAGAGGATTAGGGGACTGGAGGCTAAAACATACGAAGAACGGTTGCAGGAACTGGGTATGTCTAGTTTGATGAAAAGAAGGACCAGGGGAGACATGATAGCAGTGTTCCCATATCTCAGGGGCTGCCCCAAAGAAGAGGGAGTCAAGCTATTCTCCAAAGCACCCGAGGGCAGGACAAGAAGCAATGGGTGGAAACTAATCAAGGAGAGAAGCAATTTAGAACTAAGGAGAAATTTCCTGACAGTGAGGACAATTAACCAGTGGAACAACTTGCCACCAGAAGTTGTGGCTGCTCCCAGTTGTGGAAATTTTTAAGAAAAGACTGGCCAGCCACCTGTCTGAAATGGTATAGGGTCCCTTCCCTGAGCAGGGGGTTGGACTAGAAGACCTCCAAGGTCCCTTCCACCTCTGGTATTCTGTATTTCTGTATGATTTGTACCATTGCAGGAATGGGTGTGGCAGTTTGTACTTTCCCAACATGGAACAGAACAATCCTTCGTTTTACTCCGGTTGGGCCTTTCGTTCCTTATTTCTTTCGTGTGCATTTACAAGCAGTGGGAATTCAAAACCTTGTTAAATTAGTGTGTGTTGAATGCTAGAATTCTGAAGCTAGGCATACTTTTACCGAGGAAACTCTTTTAAAACATGAGAAATAACTCATGGCGGAGAATGGGAGCCACATTGGATGGAAACAAATGTTATTTTTATAGCCCCTGGGCCAAACCAAAGAGTTCAGGTAATCCTCGACTTAACAACAGTTTGTTTAGTGACTGTTCAAAGTTACAACGGCCCTGAAAAAAGTGACTTAAGGCTGTTTTTCACACTTAACGACCGTTTCAGCAGCCCCATGGTCATGTGATCACTACTCAGATGCTTGGCAACTGGTTCATATTTACGACCATTGCTATGTCCCAACATCATGTGACCGTTTGTGGCCTTTTGACAAGCAAAATCAATGGGGGAGCCAGATTCACTTAACAACCATGTTATTAACATGTGGCTAGAAAGGTCACAACATGGGGCAAAACTCCCTTAACCAATGTCTCGCTTAGCAACAGAAATTTGGGGCTCAATTGTCGTAAGTCAAAGACTACTATCTCTTCCTCTCTCTCTCTCTCTATATATATATATATATCTTATCTATCTTACCTATCTAATCTATTTTATTTATCTATATATCTATCCATTTTATTTATCATATCTGTCTTATCTATCTATCTAATCTATATCTTATCTAATCTATATCTAATTTATCTAATCTATTTTATCTATCTAATCTATTTTATCTATCTCTCCTCTCTCTATATCTATATCTCTATATCTATATCTATCTATATTTTATCTATCTTTATCTCTATATCTATCTTATCTATCTATTTTATCTATCTAATCTATTTTATCTATCTCTTCTATATATAGATCCTCTATCTATCTAATCTAATCTAATCTATTTTATCTATCTTTATCTCTATATCTTTTTTTTTTCTGTAAGCCGCCCAGAGTCTCTAGGGAGTTGGGCGGCATAGAAATGCGACTAGTAAGTAAGTAAGTAAGTAAGTAAGTAAGTAAGTAAGTAAGTAAGTAAATAAATTTATTATTTATTTATTTATTTATTTATTTATTTATTTATTTATTTATTTATTTATTTATTTATTTATTTATTTATTTATTTATTTATTTATTTATTTATTGAATTTCTATACCGCCCTACTCCCGAAGGACTCAGGGCGGTGTACAGCCATGAAATAAAACACATAAATATACAAAATTTAAAATAAAATAAAATGAATTAAATAAATTTGGCTGAATTAATACCCCTAATTTAAAATACCCATAATTTTAAAATACATTAAAAATTTAAAATTTACACTTAAAAGGGAGAAGATTTAGGCGAGGCGATTATCTATCTATCTATCTATCTATCTATCTATCTATCTATCTATCTATCCTATCTATCATCCCTCCTTTTAACATTCCTATATTATTGTGTGTTTTTTTAAAATCTAGGTGAAATGTGAATACATGCCGTAAATCCATATATGTTACTCCATACGGTAAATCAACCCTCTTCTGTGTATTATATGTACTTAGGGTTTTAAAAAGCTTTTTTGTTTTCCTCCCCTGCAGTCAAAGAAAAGCTGACAGCCGATCCTGACAGTGAAATTGCCACCACCAGTTTGCGAGTGTCGCTCATGTGTCCGGTAATGTTTGCTAACAATGCTCCCTATTAGTCTTTTTAATAGTTGGGGGGAAAAGAAATCTGATCTGCTTAATACCAAGAGAAACCCCGTAAAACTATCCATCTGTATTTACAGATGGATAGTTTTCCACCCCTGAAACCTTAGACAAAGGTAATCCTCTATTTAAAACTCGACCTCACATGATTTTACAACCTTTTTTGTGTGGTGGTGGTTAAAAGAACGCAGCGGTCATAAAAACAGCCACTCCCGTCGTTAAGCAAACTCCGCAGAGTCCTTAAGCAAACCGATGGCTTTTTGTGGGCACTGCTTTGCAAATTGCTGGAAGTAAACCCAGGCAGTCCTCGGCTTACGACCACAATGGAGCCCAAAAGTTATGTCGCTAAGCGAGACGTTTGTTAAAGTGATATATTTTTTTTACCCCATTTTGCGACTTTTCTGGCCACGTTTCTTAAGTGAACCACCGCCGTTGTTAAATTAGTCACGCGGTTGTTCAGTGAATCTGGTTCCCCCCTCCCCCCATTGACTTTGCTTGTCGTAAGGTCGCAAAAAGGGGATTGCGTGACCCCCGGGGCTCTGCCACTGTCGTAAATACGAGTCAGTTGCCAAGCGTCTGGATGTAAATCACGGGACTACGGGGATGCTGCCGCGATCCCAAGTCGCTTCTTTTTTCCCTGCCGTTGTAACTTCGAATGGTCACTAAGCGAACTGTCGTAAGCCGAGGACTCTCTGAACCGGGTTTTAGCAACACTTGTCTAAATGCAGTCACGTGACTGCAGGATGCTGCCAGTAGTCATAAACCCTCTGGAATGGGCTGCCCACTGGCCTCAGGATAGTCCCGGACCTCCTCTCCTTCTGCCGCAAATTGAAGACGTGGCTTTTCCACCAAAGGGGCTGAATGACTTCAAACAATTTTCAATAATTTTTAATTGATTTTAATTTAATTTTAAATTGATTTTAATCTGTTTAGGTAATTCTTTGTTTTGTTTGGTAAGCCGCCCTGAGTCCTACAGGAGAAGGGCGGCATATAAATTACATCAATAAATAAAATTAAATTAAATTAAATAAATTGTGTGATTTATAACTGGGATGTCGGAAACACGTGGCTAATCCCCCATTTTATACGACAAATGTGGCAAACTCTTTTCCATTGCTGTTCCTTTCCATTTTACTATTTTAATGACTACGAGCCTCACAGTTTTATGGATTGTTCTTTTACCGTATAGTTAGGCCAGTGATGGCTAACCTTTTTGCTATCGCGTGACAAAAGCGGGGGGGGGGTCGCGTACGCGCGTGCCCACACCCATAATTCAATGCCCCCCTGCACCCCCCTCATGCATGCTCCCCCCGTGCCCCGTTTTGAGTCTAGCAGGCCTATTTGAAGCCTCCAGAGGTCAAAAGCGGCCTCCCCCACCCCTCCGGAGGCAGGAAATGTCCCTGTCAAGTTTCCGAAAGATGCCCTAATTAATTCATGAGCCATGATCCAAACTTCAAAGGAAATATATACATTTATTAGGAGCAACATTCCGGCAATACTCGGATGCAGTTAGGACTGATCCTACGTAGATTTATGTTCCCCTTTCCAAGTTGACAGTCCCGTTTCCCAACTTCCGGTGGGCCCGGAAGGCCCGCTTTTCGCCCTCCCCAAGTTCCAGCAGCTTTCCTAGAGGCTGGGGAGGGCAAAAACAGCCTCCCCCATCTCCCCCGGAGGCCGAAAACGTCCTCCCAGAGCCTCCACGCGAGCCCTGTACTTACCTGGCATCCAAAACGGGCCACATGGAGACTCCTGGGAGGGGAGGCGTGGGCGGGGCCAGCCAAAAACCAGCTGGCCGGCGCACGCAATGCCCACTGGAGTTGAGCTAGGGCAACGGCTCACATGCCCGAAGGTATGGCTCCATAGGTTTGCCATCACGGAGTGTAACTGGCAGACTGGATTTTAATATAGATTTTATCTCTCTGTTGAAATGCTCCGTCATCCAGGACACAGTTGTCCCAAAGGTGCTTGGTTTTTTTTCCCAAGAGGCCACTGGACTTTCTGGTTTTTTTTTCTTTTTGAAGACGTTTCGCTTCTCATCCCAGAAGCTTCTTTAGCTCTGACTGGATGGTGGGGAATGGAAACATCCCCTGCCCCCCGCCCTTCGCTAAACCGGAGGTGGACATGGCCAGCGCAGGACGCATCCGGCCCGCGAGTTTGACACCCCCGTTCTAGAATTTTTAACTGGATATTCACGGAGTGTTTTTATTTGTTCTGGTCTCTGATTGTAATAAACCTGATTTGATTTTGAATTGGAATGTCTGGGGGTGGGGGGGTGTTCCCAGTTCTTGAGGGACGGCGAGGTGCATGCAGAACGTTGGAATCGGGTGTGGGTGAGGATGCTGTGTTGGGAGGGGAACGCCGGGGGTCTCGGTCCTTCCCAAGCAACTGACCCTTGCCACCCCTTTCTCCCACCCCGTCCAGCTGGGAAAGATGCGGCTGATCGTTCCCTGTCGTGCCTTTACCTGCACCCACCTGCAGTGCTTCGACGCCGCCCTGTACCTGCAGATGAACGAGAAGAAGTCCACCTGGACGTGCCCCGTCTGCGACAAGAAGGCTCCTTACGAAGGCTTGATCATTGATGGGTAATGCTGGGGAGGCCCTGGGCTCCCTCTCCTCGTTGCTGCATTTCAGAAGGCCCTTGGGTGTTCTGTCCCCATCTCACACACGCACACCAGCAGTCGACCAAGAGTTAAAATAAACCAGCAGACAAGAATTTCCTTTGATAACAGAATTGGCAGCAACCCAGTGGCTGCTTGCCAAAAGTTTTTACTTACAAAGGGAGGTTTTTCTCCTCCGTCCGAAACATCAAAGTAAGTCTACAAAAGCCAAAGAATAGTCAAGTCCAGTCCAAAAATCAATCCAGGCAGAGCATATAACAAAGTTCCAGAAATGCAGAATGACTTGCTAGCTTTCAGTTTTGTTCGTCACAAGGCTTGACTGGCCACCACACCCCCTTTTATCCCCTGTGGGGTGTGGTCCAGTGACTCAGCTTAATCTCTGGCACGCCTCTTCCTCTGCTGTGCGCGCTTATCTCTGCGACGCTGTCGGGGGTCCAGCCAAGACTCATCTCCATTGCTGTCCAACTGCGGCTGCTCCGAAGTGGCTGGCCCCTGGCCTATCTCTTGGCTTTCGGAGGACACCTGAGGCATTGCCAGAGAGGAGGGTCCTGGAGAGGGAGGCCTTGCCAACTCCTCTCCTTCACTTTTGGAGTCTTCTCCCTCTGATAAGACAGGCTCGGGGGTCGGAGTCACAACATTGGGGGGGGGAAAGAGGCCATCTGGAGATCACAAAGCTCAGGGGTGAAATTCAGCAGGTTTATTTTATTTTATTTTTATTTTTCAATTTATATACCGCCCTTCTCCCTGAGGACTCAGGGCAGTGCACAGCCAGAATTAAAAACATGAAATACAAATATTAAAAACAATTAAAATCTATATAAATTTGGCCCAAAATTTAAAAAACCACAAACCAATTAAACATTTAAAAATTCTGGTTCTGACAGGTACTGGGGATTTTGCAATATCCTTCCCCCAGGAGTGAGGAGGGAATGGTGATTTTGCAATATCCTTCCCCCAGAAGTGGGGTAGGAATGAAGATTTTGCGATATCCTTCCCCTGCCATGCCCACCAAGCCACACCCACTAAGCCACACCACGCCCACCAAGCCACGCCCACAGAACTGGTAGTAAACAAATTTGGATTTCACCACTGACCTAGCTGCTCCCAATTTTCAAGACACACCCTTGGGTCTGCCAGTTAAAAATGGGAACAGAGCTCTGCTCCCTTCGTCCATCCTTACCAGATCCATTTTCACTGGCGGGTTTAGGATGCGTCTTGCCACCAGTGCAGTTTCCAACTCCGGGAATGGAAGCCCACGCATCTTCCAAGTTGCCAAGGTTGAGAGGCTGGGTGTCATCAAAACGATGAATGAGATGAAGCTATTGCAGTGTAATTTGTTAGTTGTTGTTAGTTGCGAAGTCGTGTCCGAGACTTCGAGACCCCATGGACCACGTTCCTCCAGGCCTTCCTGTCCTCTACCATCCTCCGGAGTCCATTTAAGCTCACGCCGACTGCTTCAGTGACTCCATCCAGCCACCTCCTTCTCTGCCATCCCCTTCTTCTTCTTTTGCCCTCCATCATTCCCAGCATTAGGCTCTTCTCCAGGGAGTCCTTCCTTCCATCTCCTTAGGTGGCCAAAGCATTTGAGTTTCCTCTTCAGGATCTGGCCTTCTAGAGAGCAGTCAGGGTTGATCTCCTCTAGGACTGACCAGTTGGATGGCCTTGCAGTCCAAGGGACTCGCAGGAGTCTTCTCCAGCACCAGAGTTCAAAGGCCTCCATCCTTTGGCCTTCTCAGCCTTCCTTAGGATCCAACTTTCCCAGCCATCCATTGCAACTGGGAAAACCATCGCCTTGACTAGGCGCACTTTTGCAATGTAATACATAAACATATAAAATACCTGCACTTGGCATCATATCACACCTTTGGTTGGGTTCATGCGTACCATGAAGCCTTAAACCAGGGGTGAGAAACTCAAGGCCCGGGGGCCAGATGCGGCCTGTGGGGTACTTAGATCTGGCCCGTGGGGCTGCCCTGGAAACAGTGAAGGACCGGCCTGCGGTGCCTCTGCCAGCGAAAATGGAGCTTGCAAGAGCCACGCGCGGCTCTCCTGAGCTCCGTTTTCACTGGCAGAGGGTTGCAGGAGGCCGTCGCAGCCAGAAACTTAGCTCGGGAGCCCGTTTTTGCTTGCAGAGTGCTTGGCCCACCACAGGCGACCCCGACACAAGTGACATCATGCTGGCCATGCCCACCCCGGCCCCCCTGAGGTCAAACACAACCCTGATGCGGCCCTCAATGAAATTGAGTTTAACCCTCCTGCCTTAAACCATGGTTTGCCTACACACGTAACTCCGTGGAGCCAAACCCCAGCAGCTTGAAGGGTTTTTCAGAGGTGGGCTCGAAAGAGTCGGGGAAGGATGATACGGGTCACACCTTGCAAGGCGACGAGGGTCCTTCAAGCTCCCTTGGGGGACGCTGCCCTGCTGGTGTCTGGAAATCCAATGGGAAAGCTGCTCAGGGAGGGTCTCTGGGAAGTTTCACAGCTGGGTTCCTCCCAGCTGTCCATCAACTTGTCATTTAGAGATACCAGAGTTGGAAGGGACCTTGGAGGTCTTCTAGTCCAATCCCCTGCTTAGGCAGGAAACCCTATAAACCACTTCAGACCTGTTGTGGCTCCGTTACCTGAGCCTATGTCATCAGCAGGATGTCAGGTTTCGGTGCTATCTTAAATAAACTTCATTCTCAAGCGCAAAGTCTCTAATGAATCACTTTTATTTTAAGAATAGCAGAATCCGACATTCCTGATTCAAGTTGCAGCCAAACTGGCCCCTCCTTCCAACCCCCTCCTCTTCCGCTCTCCAACCCCAATGTCCCATTGGCCATCATGCAGATCCATCTCTACGTCCCAGCACACTCTTTTCACAGGAATGTGGCCCTCTCCCTCATCACCCAGGATACACTATCTGTTGCATGCAGAAAACTAGGTAAAAGTTCATCTCAGCAATAAATCAATGCTTCTGCTCTCTGCTTCATTTCGTTCATGTCAGCGCTGGAAGAGAGCCTAATTTGGAACGCTGACACAGGAGAGGACTCCGAGAGTGAAGGAGAGGAGTTGGCAAGGCCTCCCTCTCCAGGACCCTCCTCTCTGGCAATGCCTTCGGTGTCCGCCGAAGGGCAAGAGATAGGGCCAGGGCCAAGCACGTCCACGCAGGCACAGGTGGACAGTGATGAGGGTAATGAGTCTTGGCTGGATCCCTGGCAGCGTCGCAGAGATAAGCGCATGCAACAGAAGAAAAGGCGTGCCAGAGATTGGGCTGAGTCACTGGACCACACCCCACAGGGTATAAAAGGGGGTGAGGTGGCCATTCAGACTCTGTGACGGACAAAACTAACTACTATCGAGTCACATTGCATTTTTGGAAACAACATTATCGGCCTTGGATTTATTTTACGAACTGGACAATTCTTGACTGTGGGTATTTTGTTTATTGAGTAAAAGTTCTTGGCAAGCAGCTACTGGGTTGCTGCCAAGCATCTTATAGGAAGAATTGGTTGTCTGCCAGTTTATTCAACCCCCGGCTGTCTGTCTGTTTGTGTGTGTGTGTGAGACGGGGACAGAACAAGACCAATGATTATCCAACATCTTAAAAACTTTCAGTGTTGGTGAATTCACAACTTCTGGAGGCAAACAGTTAATTAATCCACTGCTTAATTGTTCTCACTGTCAGGAAATTTCTCCTTAGTTCTAAGTTGCTTCTCTCCTTGGTTAGTTTCCACCCGTTGCTTCTTGTCCTGGAGAATAGCTTGACTCCCTCTTCTTTGGGGCAGCCCCTGAGATATTGGAGGACTGCTATCGTGTCACCCCTGGTCCTTCTCTTCATCAGACTAGCACAAAAATTTTCCTCAGACTGTCCCTGCCTCTCCTTCCCCAGGCTGTTCATGGAGATCCTGAACTCCGTTACGGACTGCGATGAGATCCAGTTTATGGAAGACGGTTCCTGGTGCCCCATGAAGCCCAAGAAGGAGAACCAGGAGGTTTGCCAGACGTCTTCTTACAATGGACTGGAAGGTAAGGCCAAAGGCTGGGCTTTGAAGCGCTTGGCCGTGGCCCTTGGGCATGAAAGGAGGGCCCTGGCTTTGGACTGGGCTGGACGGGCTGTGGTGCCAGGAGCAGAGAGAGGTCTTTGGTGCAAGAAGTCCCAAATCTGGAAGCTTGTCTGTAACAGTTTGCTCCCGTTGGGTACCTCTGCACAACTGTGGTGTTAATTGTTGGAAGCACCTCCTCTTTTTCAGGCAGTCAGTTTTCAGGGCCTTTCAGGATTGGGACAGCTTGTAGGCAGGGAGGAAGTGGGGCAGAATGACCAAGAGGGACTAAGCAGTGAACATGAGAGACAGGGCTCAGGCGATGAGCAAGGACCACCCCCTCCTGATCCTCAAACATGGAGAGTAGAGAGAAGGCGAGAACAGCGCAGACTGACCCGACTACTCGAGAGGAGAGCGCCCCGCTCCTCTTCACAAGGCACACCTGGGGACTGAGACTTAAGGAGACGCTGTGGGGAGGGGAATTTGTCGGGAACAAGCGCTGAATTCCTGGGTTCCTTGCGTTCTTTCTGGATTTCTTGCTTTGCAGCCGTGGTGCTCACAGCATTGGACTATTTGCAGCCAGAGGCTGCTTGAGGTGTGTGTGGGGGGGGGGGTTTGTCATCACTTTGCTCTGGGACTTACCAGAAACGCATTTGGGGAAATTTGGAGCAATAAAGGGTCGGTTTGAACTGCCAGCTGCCTATGCGACCTCTGTGCCGTGCCCCGGGTCATCACATGAAGTTAAGTTTCTGAGCACTTGTCGTCGTTGTGTCACAGCCTCCCTGTACACAGTAAGTTCGGATGGAAAGCAGCTGCCCGAAAACAAGAAGAAGGTGGAGGTGATCGACCTGACTTTGGACAGCTCTTCAGACGAAGAGGAACCCCCTGCCAAGAAAGTCTGTCCTGTCGCCATTGCTGCCATCCCGCCATCCGCCGGACCAAAAGGGTAGGGGGGGGCTCGGAGGGCCTTTCCCTCCTCCTGGCTTGGCGGATTCCTTTTAGCCAGACTTCGTGATGGGAAAGCTCTTGGGACATATGCATGCTGCATGGGATTCAGCCGGTTCAGACCAGTTTTGGCGAACCGGATGTTAATTTTAATCTGGTTTGCCGAACCGGTAGTTACAAGGACTGGATCACCCCACCCCTCCCAGGAGTCTCCACGCGGCCTGTTTTGGATGCGAGGTAACCGCATAGACCGCGTGGCTGTTCTGGGAGGGTGAAAATTTAAATTATTGGGGTGTTTTAATCTGTCTGGGCCAAAATGATTTAATTTGATTTTATTTGGTTTTTAAATTTTTTTGTATCTATGTATTTTATTGTTTGGCTGTTCACCGCCCTGAGTCCTTCGGGAGTAGGGCGGTATACAAATCAAATAAACTAAAATAAAATAAACTAAAAATGGGCCTACCGGAAGTCCAGAAATGGGCCCGTTTCCGGCCTCCGGTGCCCGGGAGAGGCTGTTTTCGCCCTCCTGGAGGCTCAAAGAAATCCTCCGGAGCCTCAGGAGGGTGAAAATGCCCCCCCACCACCACCAATGGTGCAGGAGGCCGAGTAAGCCATGCCCCTATGCCCCTCCTGCTCCCCCCCCCCCACCCCCAGCAACTGGGCAGCGAACTGGTTGTTAGGTTTTTCAATCCCACCCCTGGCTGCAAGGGATCTCGGAGGTCTTATTTATTTATTCAATTTATATGCCGCCCTTCTCCGGAGACTCAGGGCGGCTTACAATGCGTTAAGCAATAGCCTTCATCCTTTCGTATATACCTGCTTAGTAGGGCTTTCGGCCCCCCCAAGCGGTGTTCTTTTTGTTTTTTATACAAAGTCAGCTTATTGCCCCCACAATCCGGGTCCTCATTTTACCTACCTCGGAAGGATGGAAGGCTGAGTCAACCTTGAGCCTGGTGAGATTTGAACTCGCAGTAATTGCAGGCAGCTGGCAGCTAAGTGCTCCTTTAACAGCACTTTAGTCCGCTGCGCCACCAAGGCTCTTCCAAGTCCAACCCAAGGCAAGAGTCCTTACTTCATCTGGGACCAAGGGCTGTCCAACCTCTCCTTGAAAGCCTCCAGTGATAGGAGCACCCACAACTACTGGCGGCAAGCCACGTTGGCTGGGGGGGGGATTCTGGGAGTTGAAGTCTACCTATCTGACAGGTGCTAAGGTTGAGAAACGCTATTTTGGGGAATAGACCCTCTTTCCCCCTCCACACACACTTTTTTTTGTGGGGGGAGCATCGGGATCCGAGGGGCAGGCCAGGGCCTTTGTCACCTCCCTGGCTGTCTCCCCATGGGCCAGGCTGGCAACAGTAAGCGCTGTGGGTCATTTATTTTTATTTATTTTATTTATTTTTATTTGATTTATATGCCGCCCTTCTCCGGAGACTCAGGGCGGCTTACAGTGCGTTAAGCAATAGCCTTCATCCTTTTGTATATTTATACAAAGTCATCTTATTGCCCCCACAAACTGGGTCCTCATTTAACCTACCTTAGAAAGGATGGAAGGCTGAGTCAACCTTGAGCCTTGGCGAGATTCGAACCTGCAGTAATTACTTTGGCAGTGAGCTTTGTACTAGAGGGGCTTCCTTTTTTTTTTTTTAAGCTTCTCTTTCTTTCTTTGGAATGTAATATTCTTTGGAAGACTCAGGCCCTGTCTGGGAGGGTGGTGGTTTGAGAGGCACTTTATCTAGCTCATAATTCCATTATCTGACAACAATTGCTGAAAACTGCCCAAATTCCAAAAGTCAATGAAAACAATGAAAAAGAAAGAAAGAAAGAAAGAAACTCTCCACCCAGCTCCTCCTCCCACAGGTTTCTGACCCTCAATCCTCCCCACCCCAAAGAAATAGAATCGACCTCCCCCTCCCCCAAGGCTGCTGCAAATGATCCCTTTCTCCCCCAGAACCCAAACGCCCTTCCGACTCCACTAACCTTTCCGTTCCTTTCAGGGTTTTAAACACAGACCACCAGCCTTCCTCGGTGCTGCGGAGTCCTCCAATGGCTGCGGTGGGCAGCGATTACCTCTCCAGCCTCCCGCTGTCCGACTACCACCCTTCTTATTCGGTCCCTTCGGACATCCAAGGTAAGCGGAACTCAGGTGGGCCCCGAGCTTGGGCTCTCTTCCCTAACTGGGGAGAACCGGAGACGAAAAAGAACCGAGGTTAAGGCTCACCTGTCTTAGCGGTATTGTGACTTCTTGGTCTTTGACGGGTTTCAGCTTTTCGTGTAAAAACATCCCTCAAAGGGGCCCAAGGCCCTTGTGTGGTCAGCAAGGCCAGATGCCACACCTCTGTCCTGTGGACATTAGCCAGGGGTGGGATTCTGCCGGTTCGGACCGGTTTGGCCGTACCGGTAGCTCCGACAATCAGCTGAGAGCGAACCGGCTATACTTACCTTTATTTCTGTTGTTTGAAGCCCAGCTGATCGGCGCGGATTTCCATGCCTCAGCTGTTTTATTCAGTGGAGCAGCAGTAGAAGGTGCTGTTTTCAAATGTACTGCGCACGCGTAGACTGCCCATTTGGTGCACGTGAAGCGTGCACGAAGCAAACCGGTTGTTAACCCTGGTTGAATGAACTGATCTAGGCTCCCTTAAAAAGCCTAGGAAGCCTAAAGGAAGCAGAATCTTGATCCCGGCAAAACCTTTTTTTATTTACACGACTCTGAATCCCTTTCATTCGCAGTCAGCAAGGCCTGTCCAAACAGTTTTCCAAAGGAATACTTATCAACACAGACCTTATCTCGCTTGGCAAGCTGCCAAGTAACTAGTTTCGAAACGCTAGTACAAGGCACAACTTGGCACAGAGTCTCTCAGAGTCACGGAACGAATGAATTGTTTCCTGCAAAAGCCCCCTCCCCGTTCGCTCCTCTTTTGTATCCTATGGGAGGGGCCAATCACCTCCAAGGTGTGGCTTTCCTCCCGAATCGACCCTGCCTTCTTACCTGTATTCTTCGTCTGGCAACTCTGCGCATGCACACACTGGGAATGGGCTGAAGGCAGCTGATGACTGGCATTCGGCCTGGCCTCCTCTCTGCCTCTGACGCAGAGCCCTCATCAGAGCCCTCCCCAGACTCTAGGACTGGCCCACGTTCCTCCCCAACCTGCTCACTGTCCGGCTCTGCTGCCAGCTCCACTGGCGGGCCACAGCATTGAATCCCACCACTGTTAGCCCCCTCTGAAGAACCCCAGTGACATCCATCTCAAGTTAGTTAGAAAGTAAGATTCTTCCTGGCTCGTTGTTTTTCCAAGAGGTAGTCCTCGGCTTACGACCACAATTGAGTCCCAGATTTATGTTGCTAAGTGAGACATTGGTTAAGGGAGCTTTGCCCCAATTGACGACTTTTCTTGACACAGTCGCTAAGGAAATCACTGCAGTTGCTAAGTGAGTCGCACGGTTGTTAAAGTGAATCTGGCCTCCCCCATGGGCTTGTGAAAAGGTTGCGAAAGAGAGAGAGAGAGAGAGAGAGAGAGAGCGCTCATGCAGAGTTGCCAGACGAAGGGAACAGCTAAAGAACAAGGGTCGACTCAGGAGTAAAGCCACAGGTGGACGATGAATGGCCCCTCCCAGAGGGAATAAAAGAGGAGCGAAAGGGGAGTGGAGTTTGCAGGAGACAATTAGTCCGCTTAATTGGTTTGTGACTCTCAGAGACTCCTTGCCAAGTTTTGAAGATATCTGCCTGGCAGCTCTCCAAGCCAGATGAGGTCTGTGACTGTAAATTCTTCCTTGAAAGACTTTGCTGTGGATGTGAATGAGAGGAATTCACAGTAACTTAATAAAAAGGGATTTTTGTCGGGACAAGGAGTCCGCTTCCTGCTCTTGGGAATGCCTAGGTCACAACACACAGACTCTGGAGCTAAGAGTAGAGGGGAAGAGGATGAACTCTGACCCAGGCAGCCAGAGAAAGCCGATTGGCCCTTCCCAAGGGGTGGGGTGGGGGGAGGCTTGCCATCCCACCCAGAGGACGGAAACTGGACGGTATTGTTGGCACTTTGCTATGATATCCAATGTCTTCACCCGCCCGCCACTTCCTGAATTTGAAAAATCCTGAATTTGAAAATTTTAAATATTTTCCTTCCCTCCTAGTCTTAGTACATTCATTTTACCATTAAGGTTTTCCTTTTCTCTAGGTCTGGATTTGTTCTCCTTCCTTCAGAGTGAAAATCCGGTATGTTTCCTCTCCTCTTTTCCATCTCCCAATTTTTTCCATTCAATCTTTCAATCCCGAGTCGGTAAGCTTGCTCGGTTTATTTATTTATTTATTTTATTTTATCATATTTGTATACCGCCCTACTCCCGAAGGACTCAGGGCAGTGAACAGCCAAAATAAAACACAAAGACATACAAAAGTTAAAAAACTATTAAAAACAGATTAAATAATTTAGGCTCAAAAAACAAATTAAGACATCCAATTTATCTAAAAAACATTTAAAAGCAATTTATCAAAGCAGTTAAATTATTAAATTATTCCTTTGATAACCCAACAAGCTTACTTTCCGAGGTCTTCCAAGTTCTTTCAGACTTTGCAAGGTTCAGAGTTCAGAACAGCTGTTGCTCAAACAAGAATAGAAAAGCAAACAGCGATATCCCTTAGATTTATATATCACTTCACAGTGCTTTATAGCCCTCTCTAAGCGGTTTACAGAGTCAGCCTCTTGCCCCCCACCCCCACCCCAACAATCTGGGTCCCTGTTTTACCAACCTCAGAAGGACGGACGGCTGAGTCAATCTTGAGCCGGTCAGGATTGAACTCCTGACTGTGGGCAGAGTCAGCCTGCAATACTGCATTCTAACAGGAAGGAAGGAAGGAAGGAAGGAAGGAAGGAAGGAAGGAAGGAAGGAAGGAAGGAAGGAAGATACCAATACCACTTAGACTTATATACCGCTTCACAGTGCTTTATAGCTCTCTCTAAGCGGTTTACAGAGTCAGCCTCTTGCTCCACCAACAATGTGGGTCCCCGTTTTACCAACCTCGGAAGGACGGAAGGACGAGTCGACCTTGAGCCGGTCAGGATTGAATTCCTGACTGTGGGCAGAGTTAGCCTGCAATACTGCACTCTTAACAATTACAGAGAGGTAAATACTCCCTGTAGTTTCCCCTCCTTCAGCCTAAGGACTTCTTGTGGCCCGTCAGCAGCCTGTGCAGCTAGTAGCTGATTCCGACCACGAGGAGGCTGGTGTGGTGCTGCGCCAGCAGCCTGTGTAGCTGGCACTCGAGTCAGACAATGAGGAGCCTGGAGAAGATGTGGTGCCAGAGGCGGGGTTCAGCCAGGGCCTTCAGAAGCTCCCTTAAGTGAAGAGGACGAAGAGGAGGAGCCTCTTCTCGATGCCCGGGCGCACAGAGCGGCCAAAAGGCAGGAGTGGCTCCTCAGGAGGAGGTCTCCTCGAGAGTAAGGCTTGGGGCTAATTGGCCACTCCCTTAGCCTATTTAAGGAGGAACGCCGACTGAAGCAATTTGCAGGGAACAACTTTGTTCACATACCTTCGTGTCTTGTCTTGCCTTGCCTATCTTATCAGCTTCCTGCAAATTGCTTCTGGGCATTCTGCCAACCATAGTAAGCTTTCAGTTATTATTCTTTGAATTCTTGGCGGCTGTTAATGCAGTTAATTAACAGCCGTTGTTGTAAAAGATTGGTTTATTTAGTAAACTAAGGTTTGAACGGACTTTGTGTGTCCTGCGTTCTTTGGGATCCGTAGCTGGAGCAGAACAGGACTCGTGCATTGCAAGTGTGTGAAGGGCAAAAGACGATATAAAATGGATCTTTTTGTTACTATTGTTAGCGACGGGTATTTTGCCCTGGCATAAACAGCAAATGTTGAGTGGTGCACTCGCCTCCCAATCGGGAGGCTGTGAGTTTGATCCTAGGTAGAGGCAGATATTTCTCTCTCTCGGGGCACCGTGAGAATATATCTGCTGAACAAAACTCCTCAAGGGCGACAGGAAAGGCATCTGGCCAGGAAACCCTCAGCTCCATTCAGCTGCCCAGATTCCACCCCGCAAGGGATTACGAAGTCAAAAAAAAAGCCCCAAATGTTTGTTTTTTTTCTCTTCCTCTTGCAGCATTACAGCCCTTCCGTCATCACCTCCCTGGACGAGCAGGACTCCCTGAGCCACTTTTTCCAGTATCGGGGGCCCTCCCCGCATTTCATGAGCCCCCTGGCTCCGATCGTGGTGGGATCCCACAGCGGGGTCGGCTCCCCCACCGGCAGCCGCATGAACAGCGTGGTCTCTTCGCCCACGGCCAGCTTGCGGGAGGGCCACGGCGCCATGGGAAGCAGCCCAGCTCTGCCAGGATGTCGGCCGGACATCATCTCTCTGGACTAAAGATGGAGACGCCCTTTTGGGGGGACAGGACTCCATTCCTTTCTGGAGGAAGGCAGAAATTTTCGGCAACGTGTCGGCAGCTGAGAAGACAGACACAGGGCAGAGTGTTTTTACTTGATGTGCGCCGCTGTCTTATGGAAAATCATGGCATTTTTTAAAAAAGATGAGAAACTCTCCCGGGAGCCAAGCTTTCGGTCCGTGGAGCTTGCGGAGGGGATCAGTCTCGGAATCAGAAGAATCACAGCTAAATTTTGCTCACGGGATCCTTAAGCCAGCAAAAGGGGGCATACTCTGATCGGTCCCAAATTACAGAGAAAATCCCGGACTTTTTTTTCTTAGTGATGGAAACCCAGGTTAAGGGGGGACTGGATTGGATGATCTCGGAGTGCACAGAAAGAAGGGATCCTCGGAGGGGCATTTGAAATTCCAGCGTGGCTTGAACTCCGAACAGATTGTCCGGACTACACAGGGGTTCAAACTTGGCACAAGATTCGCGGGATCGAGAGCAGTGGTGAAATGCAAAATCTTTTCCTACCGGTTCTGTGGCTGTGGCTTGGTGGGCGTGGCTTGGTGTGTGTGGGGGTCATGTGGCTGGGTGGGCATGGCCATTAAAAAAAAACTTTTTAAAGCATGTTTTACTACCAGTTCCGGTGAATAGGTAGTAAAAAAAATGCTTTAAAAAAGTTAAAAATAATATTCCGACGATTGTGCGGCACAACTGTGAAGCTTTTTTTTTTTACTACTGGTTTCGCCCGAACCGGAGCGAACCGGTAGCATTTCACCTCTGCTCGAGAGTCTTCTGACCAACTCCGGAGGCCGCTTTTCAGCTCCGAGGTTTGAAGGTTCAAATGTTTTGAATCGAGAACTTCTTTCAGGACCACAGAAATCAAAAATTCTTTTTTTAAGGATCCCAGCTAAGCCAATTGTGGCCCATATGAATATCTGCAGGTTTTTATGATATTTCAGAGCTCGGTTGTGAGAAAGGAGCACCCCACGTACCTTTGGAAGCTCTGGGCCAATGTTTTTTTTTTTTTTCCCCTATCCCTAAACTTGTACAGTAGTGGCCAAAATTGTGGAAACCTTTTGGGAAAAGTGTCTTTTTGAGGTTTGATGGCTAATAACACCACTTTTTTTTTTTTTTGGAGTTTCAAGATAATCCTATTCCACGGCTGGAATGGCCTGGGAATAGCCCAGACCTTCACCCAGTTTGAAAATCGATGGAGCTGACTAAAGAAAGTGGTTAGTCAGAAGCGACCCAGCAATAAAACCCAGTTAATAGAAGCCATCCTTCAATCTTGGTTTCACATGAGAACAGCTGCAGAACTAAAAGACTTGATTCCCTCCATGGGAAGACGTTGTAAGGCCGTCATTCATGCTAAAGGTTACCCAATTTAAGTATTAACTGACAGGGTGATAATTTTTGTATATCTCGTTTTTTCTATGGGGATCATTTTTGTATATCTCGTTTTTTTCTACGTGTTTCCCTTCTTTATACTGTAACTGCTATTCTAATAGCAAATCTTTCATAAAAGCTATTGTATGACATTCTCGATTAAATTTATCTTTCCATCGATAATATAATTTTATGGTACTACTCCAAAAGAAAGAAAGAAAGAAAGAAAGAAAGAAAGAAAGAAAGAAGAAAGAAAGAAAGAAAGAAAGAAAGAAAGAAAGAAGAAAGAAAGAAATGGTGTTTTATTAGCCAAGTTTTAGAAAGTACACTTTTCCCAAAAGGTTCCCACAATTTTGGCCACTCCTGTATTTTCTGTACTTATAAAAGACCAGTAGCCTCTTTAGAGGTTCGAAGGAATAACAAGGGAATTTTGAGTTTTGCACAGAAAATTCCACTGTTTTCCATTCCTCCCTGTTCTCTCTCTCTCTCTCTCTCTCTTTTTCATTCTTTTTTTACAGTACTATGATTTCACCTCAGCTGCGTTCTCACCATTGGCCTAAGTGATGCAGGATGTTGCCTAGTATAAAACAGGCAGTTGGGGTTTGTCCAAACAAACCACGGTTATTTATAACAAATGCTGGTTAAACTCTGCTTTCTTTACAACGCTGGTTGAAGACCATGGTCAGGAGGCGCCGAGGCTGCCTAACCATGGCATTGGTGAGATCCGACTTGATAAGATCCAGCTTAGCTTTTGAAGGCCACGGGCGTTTAAAAAGTGGCTATGCCCGTAACGAAACCTAATTTAAATTCCGTGGACCACTTTCATTTTTAAAAAGTGAAAATTTATTCCCGCCCGTTTTTTTTTCCGGTCGGAACTTGGGGGGTTAATGTTGGAGGATCCAGGCTGCACCATTGGTGGGTACCCTCGGGGTGTTTATTTGGAACCCTTGATAGGTCGGTTCATCCGAGGAGAAGACCTTGTAAGGTAAACGTTGCAAGAAGCATCAA
The DNA here is from genome assembly GCF_029215685.1 of Pituophis catenifer annectens. Taxonomy (NCBI): domain Eukaryota; kingdom Metazoa; phylum Chordata; class Lepidosauria; order Squamata; family Colubridae; genus Pituophis; species Pituophis catenifer. The sequence goes on from NW_027256890.1 coordinate 26,832,941, forward strand.
TGCGCTAAGGAATGGTGTTATTTTTGAGGACTCCTTGGGAGAAATTCTCACAGGCAGCCAGGGGAAAGGGCTGCTCTTTGGGAAGAGTGAGAAAAACCCGCTGGCAGGATGGAAAACGTCCCACTTTTGCCTCCGGGGCTCCCCTGTTTACTCATCAGTGCTCCCTCCAGCTAAACCTACCCTTTTTGGAAATCTCTACAAAGAGACGGGATTGCTTGCCCTGTCCTGGGGGGCGAAAAAGCTACAGAGGACACTTTGCCAGAGATGTTTGAGGTGCAAAGCTTGAACCCCAACTTCTGCGAAGCCAGGCTGCCACCCCAAGAACAGAAGACGGCTCTTCTCGGACACTCCTAAAATCGGTTTTTTTCGTTAATATCTCTGAAGTCCAAACAGAACCGCCATCGTGCCACCGTAGGGATGGCAATGTGCTAGGTGTACTTTTGGGGTTTTGGTTTTGGGGCACCTGGCACTGCCTGCCTGGAGTGGACTTGAAGGGGGGGCTCCCCATCCCTGGGGGGGGCAAGCACCAAGGGACCGCCTGCCACCCTGCCTTCAAAAATCCCACCATTCGTTTGCTGTGAGGGACGGTTTCCTGGGATTGCCCGGGTCTGCAGGTTATTGCTGTTACAATATATTTTTTTTACACTTCAGATCTCGTATTTCCCACCCCTTTTAAAAAAGTATTTCCAACCAATCCTGTACAGAGAAGGAAAAGATCTATCAATCTTATCTATATATATATATACACACATATCTATATTACGATAATCTATATTTTCAGTTTTTTGTACATAACGCGACTCCAAAGATCTTTTTCTCTGTATTTTCCCCCCCTCCCCTTTTTTTTTCTTGAGGACTAAATGAAGGTTGCACATCCTTTGCACACTTGTGAGCGAGCGTGAGGGGCAGTGCATCGTCCATTGCACAGCTTATTTATATATTTATGTATGTGTCCTGAGTTTGTGTGTGTGTGTGTGTTTTTCCAGTTCAAAGTTTTCAGAGTCCAGCTGCTCAGCCTCCCCCCTCCCGCCTCCTCAGCCAGCCAGGTGGTTGAGCCTCCACCGTGCAAATCCTGCCTTCAGGAGGTTTGCAAAAATGACAAAACTTTGCAAAATTACTTTGCAGAATTACAGGAAACTCTTAATTTTGCAAAGCTTCCCCTTTCAAGGCATTTACCTTTCTGCATTATTTCCCAGAACCACAAGCGGAGAAGGCAGAATTCGCATTTTACGAGTGCTGTGGGTTAATTTGAATACGGCTTTGTTAGCCACACCTGATCCATTGTGTGACTTTCTTTCCAAGTGCTTCTGTTTTCAATCAAAGGGAATGTTTTTTTTTCCGGGACAGCTGAAGTTTTTCTTAAGTGTTCCTGGGAGCGGTCTATGACAATTCGCCACAGAGAGCTCGCTGCGGGACAAAAGGTACACTAATCGAAGAAATAGTGGAATAGATTGTTTCTGGAGATTCTCAAGTCATCCCAAGTTCTGGTTGTCTCAAAGGTGCTTCCCCTTTCTGGTTTTTTTTTTTCCTTTGAAGACATTTCGCTTCTCATCCAAGAAGCTTCTTCAGTTCAGTTCTTCAGAGCTGAAGAAGCTTCCGGGATGAATTGCTATGGCCAATTCATCATGGGCAACTCAATGCGGCCAACTCATGGCCAATTCAACATGGCCAATTCTTCCCAGCCAACTCCATGGTCAACTTGCCATGGCCAACTCATGGACAATTCACCCCAGCCAACTCCATGGTCAACTTGCCATGGCCAACTCACGGCCAACTCAATATGGCCAACTCACCGCCAGACCACACCCTTCAGGGACAATTCAACAATTCAATTTATTTAAGATAACTTAAAACATTATTTTAATTTTTGGCATTCATGTTTCATTTTCGTCCCTTCCATCCATCCATCCTTCCTTTCATGATTCTATTCCACTGTTTCTTCGATTATCGGTCTAACTCTTGTCCCGTGGCGAGTTGGCTGCGGTGAGTTGTAGACCCGACCGGGGGTGGGGTGGGGGCTTACACCCCTACCCCCCCGTCCCACTCATTTGTGGGACGACCACCCTCCCATCTGCTGCTCTGCTGCTTTGTCTCCTGGGAAGACCCTCGGCCAGGGCAAAGGGCCAGGAGGAACAGAGGCCGAGACCCCCGTTTGTAGCTAATGGCTGGCTGGGCAGGTGAAAAAGAGGCTGACTCGGCAACCCCTTCGTGCAGGGGTCTCCAACCTTGGCAACGTTAAGCCTGGAGGACTTCAACTCCCAGAATTCCCCAGCCGGGAATTCTGGGAGTTGAAGTCCTCCAGGCTTAACGTTGCCAAGGTTGGAGACCCCTGCCCTAGTTGGACCCCTTCTTTTCTGTCTTTCGGAGGAGGCTCGGCTTGCTATGCCAAATCTCTCCTGGGCTTATTTATTCTGTCATATCTTTGTTTTTTATCCACTTGGAGCTATGGTGTATATGCTTTTCTGTTTTTTTTTTAGAGAAAAATATAATAATAATAAAAAAGTTGCAAAGAGCTGTGGTCCCGCATCATTAACGGTCTCCATCTTGGCTGTGTCGCTGGCTTTTTTTCGGCTTTGTAAATACAGTAGCGGCCAAAATTGTGGAAACCTTTTTTTTGGAAAAGTGTATTTTTGAGGTTTGATGGCTAAGAACACCCACTTTTGGGGGGGAATTTCAAGATAATCCCATTCCACGGCTGGAATGGCCTGGGAATAGCCCAGACCTTCACCCAATTGAAAATCTATAGAGCCAACTAAAAATTTTATTTATTTATTTATTTTTAAATTTGTATACCGCCCTTCTCCCTGAGGACTCAGGGTGGTGAACAGCCAAGTAAAAACATAAACTACAAACATTAAAATACAATTAAAAAGATACATATAAATTTGGCCCCATGATTAAAAACAATAACAAACAATTAAAAACATTTTAAAAAGTGTTAGGCCAGCCCAGCTTGCTGGAAAAAGAAGGTTTTAAGGGCACGGCGGAAGGCACCGAGGTACTGGTTAGTCAGAAGCGACCCAGCAATAAAACCCAGTTAATAGAAGCCATCATTCAATCTTGGTTTCATATTAGATTAGTTGCAGAACTAAAAGACTTGGTTCCCTCCATGGGAAGACGTTGTAAGGCCCTCATTCATGCTAAGGGTTACCCAACGAAGGATTAACTGACATGGGGATCATTTTTATATATCTCGTTTTTTCTACGTGTTTCACTTTTCTTCTTTATACCGCAACTGCTATTCTAATAGCAAATCCTTCATAAAAGTTATTGCATTATGTTCTTGATTAAATGATCTTTCCATTGATACATCATTTTATGGTACTACCCCCCCCCCCCAAAAAAGTGGTGTTATTAGCTAAGTTTTAGAAAATACACTTTTCCCAAAAGGTTTCCACAATTTTGGCCACTCCTGTATATTATAACGATGAGGGGGAAGTGTTGGCACAACCCCAATTCATAATGAAGATAATTTTCCTTCCACATACGCTGATTTTCACTTAGGGCAGGGGTCGGCAACCTGAAACACTCAAAGAGCCATTTGGCCCCTTTTCCCACAGAAAAGTAAACACCGGGAGCCACAAAACCTGGGTGGGCGTGGCCACCTTGACATCACTCACTTCCACCAGTCACACGACCCCCCCTAGCCACGCCTATCACCTGACGGAGCCACAGCAGAGGGCCCCTGGAGCCGCATGCGGCTCTGGAGCCGCAGGTTGCTGACACCCGACTTAGGGCAACAACATTATTTTAGTGGGACCGAGTGGAATCTAACATACTTTCCCATCTTCATTTTTTTTTCTCCACATCATAGTCCATTTACTACCACCAGTTTATGGCTTATTTTGGAAAGATCTTTGTTCACCGAAAGGCCTTTGTGGCCAAGTGAAACTTCCAAATGTAGAGATAATATTAGGGGACAAGTAAACAGGCTTGCAGTGGGACGCGGTGGCTCAGTGGCTAAGAGGCTGAGCTTGTCGATTGAAAGGTCGGCAGTTCAGCGGTTTGAATCCCTAGTGTGCCGCGTAACGGGGTAAAGCTCCCGTGACTTGTCCCAGCTTCTGCCAACCTAGCAGTTCGAAAGCAGGTAAATGCAAGTAGATAAATAGGGAACCCCTTTGGTGGGAAGGGAACAGCGTTCCGTGCGCCTTTGGCGTTGAGTCATGCCGGCCACGTGACCACGGAGACGTCTTCGGACAGCGCTGGCTCCTTGGCTTTGAAACGGAGATAAGTACTGCTCCCCAGAGTCAGGAACGACTAGCACATAGCGTCCTCATTTTACTGACCTCGGGAGGATGGAAGGCTGAGTCAACCATGAGCCAGTCAGGATCAAACTGCTGGCAGTCGGCAGAATTAGCCTGCAATGCTGCATTTTAACAGGAAGGAAGGAAGGAAATGAAAAGGAAGGAAGGAAGGAAGGAAACAAAGGAAGGATGGATTGAAGGAAGAAAGGAAATGAAAAGGAAGGAAGGAAACAGAAAGGAAGGAAGGTCAATAGCACTTAGACTTATATACCGCTTCACAGTGCTTCTACAGCCTTCTCTAAGTGGTTTGCAGAGTCAGCCTCTTGCCCCCAGCAATCTGGATCTTCATTTTACCCACCTCGGAAGGACAGAAGGCTGAGTCAACCTTGAGCCGGTCAGAAACGAACTGGCAGTCGGCAGAATTGGCCTGCAATGCTGCATTTTAACAGGAAGGAAGGAAGGAAGGAAAGGAAGGACAGTAGCAATAGCACTTAGACTTATATCCTGCTTTGCAGTGCTTTCCAGCCCTCTCTAAGCGGTTTACAGAGTCGGCCTCTTGCCCCCAACAATCTGGATCCTCATTTTACCCACCTCGGAAGGACGGAAGGTTGAGTCGACCTTGAGCCTGGTGAGATTTGAACTGCCAAATTTCAGGCAGCCGGCAGCAGCAGGCAGCAGAAGTAGCCTGCAGTACCACACTCTAACCACTGCGCCACCATGACTCCTGCACCAACAATCCTGCGAGGTGGGCTGAGCTGAGAGAGGGACTGTCCCAAAGTCACCCAGCCAGCTTTCATGCCTAAAGGGGAAGCTTGAAGTCACCTCACTGGTTTCCTCCCTGGTGCCTTAATCACTCGTCCAAACCTCTATTTGAAACAAAACAAAGTTTAAAAACATTTAAAACAAAATCCAATTAAAACATTTAAAATTAAAATTAAAACATTTTAAAAGAAAAAGTCACTTAAGATGTGATGGGATCAACAAGGCAAAAGCCATATTTGTACAGGAAAAGTTCTTTTAGCTACAGTACCCATTCTGTCCATTGTCCATTTTATTTCTTGAATCAATCACAAATAAATACCGTAGTTTGTTGTGTGAAGGCAGTCATGTCATTTGTAATCCACAGGACCGATGAACCCGGTCAATCGTGGCTTATCCCTGGGTAAACTCAGGAGAAACATAAAAGTCCTCTCATTCTTTTAATTCAGTTCATGAGTTGCCCTAAACGGTTTTGTTGAACACATTAGAATTGGCTTGAGTAAAGTAAGATTGACGACATAGCCGCAATGACTTCATTCAACCAACAGAGGGCGGAGCAATCCACAGTTTAGCATTTTTAGGGCTGACGGGGAAATGTTTTCACTGATTCCTTTTGAGACATAATTTAAATCTTCATATTTTATTTTATTTTTATTATTTTATATTATTTATTTTATTTTATTAATTTTATTTATTTTTTATTTATTTTTTTTATAAATAATATAAATTTATTTTATAAATATTCTATTTTGTTACTTATTTTATTTCATTTTTATTATTTTATTTTATTATTTTATTTTTGTTATTTTATTTTTGTTATTTTATTTTTATTTTATTTATTTATATTTATTTATTTTTATTTATTTAATTTTTTTATTTTTATTTTAATTTATTTTATTTTAATTATTTTTATTTTATTCTATTTTATGTTATTTTAGTTCATTTTTATGATTATTTTATGATTTTTATTTTATTATTTTAATTCAATTTAATTTTAATTTTAATTTATTTTATTTTAATTATTTTATTCTATTCTATTATTTATTATTCACCATCGCTACCAGATCGGGCGATTCGGTCCGAACCGGGAGCATTTCACCTCTGGATTAGGGGACTGAAGATTAAAATATAAGAAGAAAGGCTGCAAGAATTGGGTATGTGTGGCTCAGTGGCTAAGACGCTAAGCTTGTCGATCGAAAGGTCGGCAGTTCAGTGGTTCGAATCCCTAGTGCCGCGTAATGGGGTGAGCTCCCGTGACTTGTCCCAGCTTCTGCCAACCTAGCAGTTCGAAAGCAGATAAAAAATGCAAGTAGAAAAACAGGGACCCCCTTTGGTGGGAAGGGAACAGCGTTTTCCGCGCGCCTTTGGCGTTGAGTCATGCCGGCCACATGACCACGGAGACGTCTTCGGACAGCGCTGGCTCTTTGGCTTTGGAACGGAGATGAGCACCGCCCCCTAGAGTCGGGAACGACTAGCACGTATGTGCAAAGGGAACCTTTACCTTTAATCTAGTAAAAAGAAGGACTAAGGGGGACATGATAGCAGTATTCCAGTATTTGAGGGGCTGCCACAAAGAAGAAGGGGGTCAAATTATTCTCCAAAGCACCTGAAGGCAGGACAAGAAGCAATGGATGGAAACTAACCAAGGAGAGAAGCAGTCTAGAACTAAGGAGAAATAGTGAGAACAATTAACCAGTGGAACCGCTTGCCACCAGAAATTGTGAGTTTTCCATCACCGGAGGTTTTTAAGAGGAGATTGGACAGCCATTTGTCTGGAATGGTCTAGGGTCTCCTGCTTGAGCAGGGGTTGGACTAGAAGACCTCCAAGGTCCCTTCCAACTCTGTCATTCCGTTCTCTTATTCTGAAATCCCGCGGCACAATCGCCTCGGGCAAAGATCTTCCCGGCCGATAGTCCGTCCGTCCTCGTCACATACGCATTCCAGTCTGGAGACGGTTGCGTGCAAGAGCTCAGACGGCCTCTCTTGGTTTTTCCCGGCTTTGCTTTCTAAAGCCAAGTTTCTAGATCTTAAGGTGAGATGGCGTCAGAGGCCTGTTAGGAAATCTCGGAGGGCCGAAAGAAAGAGTCCCACGAAACCGCCTCCGGTCAGGGGCCAGGATGTCAAAAGGCCAAAATAAAGATGCTTGCGGGAGAAAAATCGTTAATGGGTTTTGCACAAGGGGTATCGGTTTCCGAGAAGGGGTCTCCTTCCCTTTAGCACTGGCTGGGAAACAGGAGAGCTGCATCTGTCACTTGGAAGAGGACCAGTGCCTCTCTCTCTCTCTCTCTCTCTCTCTCTCTCTCTCTCTCTCTCTCTCTCTCTCTCTCTCTCTCTCCCTCCCTCCCTCCCTCCCTCCCTCTCTTTCTATTTCTCTCTGTCCCTTTGTCTCTCTCTGTTTGTCTCTATTTCTGTCTCTCTCTCTCTGTCCCTCTCTGTCTCTCTGTCCCTCTCTCTTTCTATCTCTCTCTCTGTCCCTCTGTCTGTCTCTCTCTCTCTGTCCCTCTCTCTTTCTATCTCTCTCTCTCTGTGTCCCTCTGTCTCTCTCTCTCTGTTTGTCTCTGTTTCTGTCTCTCTCTGTCCCTTTCTTTCTCTCTCTCTATCTCTCTTTCTGTCCCTCTCTGTCTCTCTCTCTCTTTGTCCCTCTCTGTCTCTCTGTCTCTCTGTCCCTCTATCTCTCTCTCTGTCCCTCTGTCTGTCTCTCTCTCTCTGTCCCTCTGTCTCTCTCTCTCTCTCTGTTTGTCTCTGTTTCTGTCTCTCTCTGTCCCTCTCTCTCTTTCTATCTCTCTCTCTGTCCCTCTGTCTGTCTCTCTCTCTCTGTCCCTCTCTCTTTCTATCTCTCTCTCTCTGTGTCCCTCTGTCTCTCTCTCTCTGTTTGTCTCTGTTTCTGTCTCTCTCTGTCCCTTTCTTTCTCTCTCTCTATCTCTCTTTCTGTCCCTCTCTGTCTCTCTTTCTGTCCCTCTCTGTCTCTCTCTCTCTTTGTCCCTCTCTGTCTCTCTGTCTCTCTGTCCCTCTATCTCTCTCTCTGTCCCTCTGTCTGTCTCTCTCTCTCTGTCCCTCTGTCTCTCTCTCTCTCTCTGTTTGTCTCTGTTTCTGTCTCTCTCTGTCCCTCTCTCTCTTTCTATCTCTCTCTCTGTCCCTCTGTCTGTCTCTCTCTCTGTGTCCCTCTGTCTCTTTCTATCTCTCTCTCTGTCCCTCTGTCTCTCTCTCTGTTTGTCTCTGTTTCTGTCTCTCTCTGTCCCTCTCTCTCTCTCTCTTTCTGTCTCTCTCTCTGTGTCCCTCCTCTCTCTCTTTCTATCTCTCTCTGTCCCTCTGTCTCTGTCTCTGTCTCTGTGTGTCTCTCTCTCTGTCCCTCTCTCTCTCTCTGTCCCTCTCTCTCTTTCTGTCTCTCTGTCTCTCTCTCTCTCTCTTTGTGTGTGTGTGTGTGTGTGTGTGTGTGTTTAAGCAAAGCAGCAACAGCAGAGACATCTCTTTTAAAAGCCAGATGAAAGCAAAGATTGGAGATAGAAGCAATATCCCAATATTTGAGGGGCTGCCTCAAAGGAGACAGAGTCAACTTCTTCTCCAAAGCATCGGAAGGCAGGACAAGAAACAATGGATGGAAGCTCATCAAGGAGAGAAGCAACCTGGAATTAAGGAGAAACTTCCTGACAGGTGCTTCATCACTGGATATTTTTAAGAAGAGATTGGACAACCATTTGTCTGACATGGTATATATAGGGTCTCCTCAGGGGCGGCCTTCAAAAAGTTTAGCAAGGGGTTCTCTGCCCGGTTGCTGGGTGGGCGTGGCCATGGTGGGCATGGCCTAGTCCACCTCCTGCACCATGGTGGGGGGGGAGAGGCGTTTTTGCCCTCCCCAGGCTCTGGAGGTTTTCCTCGAGCCTCCGGGAGGGCGAAAACGGCCTCCCCAGGCTCCAGAGGCTGGAAACGGGCCCGGACTTCCGGTAGGCCCAATTTTCGCCCTCCCTGAGCCTCCGTGCGTGGCCCTGCACTTACCTGCATCCAAAATGGGCTGCGGGGGGACTCCTGGGAGGGGAGGGGTAGACGGGGGCCACCCAGGACGGATTTGCGGGTTCTCCGAACTGCACAGAATCTTAGCTAGAGGTTCTCCCGAACCCCTGCAAACCCCCAGCAGCTCCACCCCTGGGTCTCCTGCTTGAGCAGGGGGTTGGACTAGAAGACCTCCGAGGTCCCTTCCAACTCTATTCTGCTTGCTTGCTTGCCTCCTTCCTTCCTTCCTTCTTTCCTTGCTTCCTTCCTTCCTTCCTTCCTTCCTTCCTTCCTTCCTTCCTTCCTTCCTTCTTTGCTTGCTTGCTTCCTTCCTTCCTTCCTTCTTTGCTTGCTTGCTTCCTTCCTTGCTTCCTTCCTGCCTTCCTGCCTTCCTTCTTTCCTTCCTTGCTTGCTTCCTTCCTTTCTTCCTTCCTTTCTTCCTTGCTTCCTTGCTTGCTTGCTTCCTTTCTTCCTTCCTTTCTTCCTTGCTTCCTTCCTTCCTTGCTTGCTTGCTTCCTTCCTTCCTTTCTTCCTTCCTTCCTTGCTTCCTTCCTTCCTTCCTTCCTTCCTTCCTTCCTTCCTTCCTTCCTTGCTTCCTAGCTTCCTTCCTTGCTTCCTTCCTTCCTTGCTTCCTTCCTTCCTTCCTTCCTTCCTTCCTTCCTTCCTTCCTTCCTTCCTTCCTTCCTTGATAGGTTCTTGCACTGAAAACTTTTGCAAATCTTGCCCCTGTCTCTGCCTGCATCTAGGCTGGTGGATTTGCAGAGCTGTAACTGTGAATCGTGGCTTTTTCTCTTGGATGCCGATGATGGTTAGTGACAGAAGGAGAGAGCCGAAAGAGGAGGAGGTGGAGGAGGAGGGTGGATCCGAAGATGTTTCGCTTTCAAGTCAGGCGGCGAGAGAGATTAACCGAGATGAGCGTCTGGGGCATGTCCGGGCCTGGCTGAGCGAGGAAACAGGTGTGCGGCAAATGCACCTGGCAGGACCGGGCAGCTCCCTGCCGAGGCCCTCAGGCAGCTCAAGCGCGCCCTCCCAGCCACACGAATCGGGATCTCCAACCGGCTGCAGCTCCGGAGATGCGCTCTGACCGTTCCTGGATTCCACCTCACCTGGGAAAAACTCTCCTGCCAGAGATGGATTGAGCCGTCCGTCCGGTGCGTCTCCGGTCAGAGCGAGATCCTTGGCCTTTTTGGGGGAGGTTGGCAAGGAAGCAGCCACCATGAAGAAAATGTTCTCCTGTTCCAGCCATGAAGTGGCGGTGAGTAACAACGGGCTGCGTTTGCCGAATCGACAGGTGGCAGGTTTATCCTCAAATCATTACCTCCGATATAAATACCTGTAATTAGGCTTCTAAAAAAGCAGCAGAAATGTCGAACCTGCAGGCGATACGATCTTGAGTTTTATTTCTCGGTTTTGAATCAAAGCTGCTAGTCCTTAAGGTGGCCAAAAAAAAAAAAAAAAGAGCTTGGAAAACCAGAATCTGTGCCCGGGCTTAGGAGGAGCCATAAGTTTTGCAGTATTGAAGAGAGGAATTTTAAGAAGATGCTTTCCCAAACTTCTTCGTCTCGGTTGCTTGGGGCACCTGGATGTCTGCTCCTAAGGGTAGGGAATTTGTACTCACTCAAGCTGTAGTTTTCAACTTTACTTTATAGCAATAGCCATGTAGCATTTAGAGTTCTACAGGTAGTCCTCAACGTACGACTAAAATTTGAGCCCAAAATTGATGTTGCTAAGTGAGAAAAACTCTTCTCGTTCCAAATAATTATTTCAAGCTCACAAAAATGTTTTGCAATGGAGAATATTCAAATTTATATTGCAATCCCAGGTCCTGGCTGGCTGCAGGCAATGGCCCAGATTCATCCAAGACAAAAGCTGGATTTTCACAATTCAAACGCTTACTCATTTTGTGCACAGGCAGTCCTCGAGTTACGACCGCAATTGAGCCCAACACTTACGTTGCTAAGCGAGACATTTGTTAAGCGGGTTTCTTTTGGCCCGTTTTACGACTTTCCTTGCTGCAGTTGTTAAGCGAATCATTGCAGTTGTGGAGTGAGTAACACGGTTGTTAAACGAATCAGGCTTCTCCATTGATTTTGCTTCATCAGAAGGTCGTAAAAAAGGGGATTGTGTGACCCCCCCAGGACACTGCAAACGTCATAAATATGAGTCAGTTGCCAAGCATTCGAATTTTGATCACATGACTGTGGGGATGCAGCAACGATTCGTTTAGTGACCGTTCGAAGTTACAACGGCACTGAAAGAAGTGACTTACGACCATTTTTCACACTTGCAACCGTTGTAGTTATCCCCATAGTCCCATGATCAAAATTCAGACGTCTGGCAAGTGACTCATAGTTACGACGATCGTGATCCCCTTTTTGAGACCTTCTGACAAGCAAAGTCAATGGATTCACTTAACGACAGGGTGACTAAATTAACAACTGCAAGTGATTCCTCTAACAAATGTGGCAAGAAAAGTCATAAAACGGGGGGGGGGGGGGGAGAGACTCAATTAACAAGTGTCTCACTTAGCAACATAAATTCTGGGCTCAATGGTGGTCGTAAATCGAGGACTACCTGTAGTTTTCACCTCTCTTGATTTTCAGGTCTGGTCTACTTCGCAGGGTTGAAAGCTAGCCGTCAATATTAGGGCTCAATGTGTAGAAGGCACTCCGCACATGGTCAGAGGGACATGAACGTATGTCCTGGTTGGGATATTCCAAGCTTCAGTCCCAGCTGAGAAAAATCATTGGGGAAAATATTGAGCAGAGAGTTGGAAGGGGCCTTGGAGGTCATCTAGTCCAACCCCCTGCTCAAGCAGGAAATCTTACACCATTTCAGACAAATGGTTGTCGAGTCTCTTCTTCAAAGCCTCCAGTGATGGAGCATCCACAACTTCTGGTGGCAGGCGGTTCCACTGGTGAATTGTCCTCACTGTTAGGAAGTTTCTCCTTAATTTCAGGTTGTTTCTCTCCTTGATGAGTTTCCATCCATTGTTTCTTGTCCTGCCCTCCGGTGCTTTGGAGAATAGCTTGACTCCCTCTTCTTTGGGGCAGCCCCTGAGATATTGGAAGACTGCTACCATGTCTCCCCTAGTCCTTCTTTTCATTAAACTAGACACACCCCGATTCCTGCAACCGTTCATTGTATGTTTTAGCCTCCGGTCCCCTAATCCTCTTGGTTGCTCTTCTCTGCACTCTTTCTAGAGTCTCCACATCTTTTTTTTTACATCGTGGCAACCAAAACTGAATGCAATATTCCAAATGTGGTCTTAGCAAGGCATTATAAAGGAATTCATTTCAGTTGTGGCGATTGTGCCATCCATTATTATTTCTTAATTGTTCAGTCTTGCTCTGTCCTCGGGGTAGATCCATCCTCGGGGACTTCATTGTGCATAACTTCAGCTTCTCCGGAAGTGGCAGCTGCTGTGGAGATGGTTTTCTCTTGTTGCTTCAATATCCATCCTTTTGTGGGTGTTGCCAGGGGTGGGCCGCTGAGGGTTCGCAGGGATTCGGGAGAACCTCTAGCTAAGATTATGTGCAGTTCGGAGAAAACCCCCAAATCCCATTCCTGGCTGGCCCCGCCTACCCTGCCCCGCCTCTCCCAGGATTCCCCACACGGCCCGTTTTGGATGCAGCTAAGTGCAGCACATGCGCAGAGGTTCGGGGAGGGCGAAAAACGGGTCTACCGGAAGTTTGGTAAGGCCGGAAACAGGCCCGTTTCCAGCCTCCAGAGGGCCTCTGGAGCCTGGGGAGGCCCTTTTCGCCCTCCCGGAGGCTCATGGAAAGCCTCCAGAGCCCGGGGAGGGCAAAAAGCTCCCTACCCACCGCCGGTGGTGCAGGAGGCTGACTGGACCACGCCCACCCAGCAACCAGGCAGAGAACCCCTTGCTAAAATTTTTGAAGCCCCCCTCCAACTATGCAACCGAGGAGAAGGGCTCAGATGCCGCTGGATTTTGCCGCTGGCAAGTTTGGGGCCCTTTCTCCAAGGGGGCCAAAGATCCTGAGGAAATGATGGCCGCGGCAGCACCAGGTCCGTCATCTGTCCAAGCAGGGAGTGTCGGAAAGAGAACTGGGCAAAGAGAGGGTTGGATCCAGAAATCGAGAACTCCATAACGCCCCCCCCCCTCTCCCCCCCGGGGCCAATCTGGAGATCACAGCGCTAGCAGAGTTGGGAGGAGGAATCTCTTCTCAAAGGAGGCAAAATCACTAGACGGGGGGGGGGGGGGGGAGGGGGGAAGCTTCCGAAATGGAAATAGAGGAAAAACAAGGAGGGCAATAATCCTACACGTAGAATTCGAAATAAATAAACAAAGACATACCATTAGGCTGGCTGAATTCGTTTCGTCTTCTAAATTATGTCACTTTCCAAATATGTTTTGGGTGTTTTGCAAAGAGGACGGTTGATGGGAGGCCAACTGCACTCTCTGCCCTGAAGCTGTTAGGCAGGTTCTCCTTGCCTGCTTTTTTTCTTTCTTTCTTTCTTTCTTTCTTTCTTTCTTTCTTTCTTTCTTTCTTTCTTTCTCTGTTCCTTTCTCTCTTTCTCTCTTTCTCTCTGTTCCTTTCTCTCTTTCTTTTTCTTTCTTTTTCTCTTTCTTTCTCTTTCTTTGTCCTTCCTTCCTTAATTCCTTCTATTTCTTTCCTTCCTTCCTTCCTCTCGCTTTTTCTTTCATTTTTCTTTCTTTCCTTTCCTTTTTCTATTTTCTTTCTTTCTTTCTCTCTTTTTCTCTTTCTTTCCTTCTTTTCCTTTTCCTTTCCTTTTTCTATCTTCTTTCTTTCCTTTTTTTATTTTGTCTTTCTTACTCTCTTTCTCACGCTCTTTCTCTCTTTATTACCTTCTTTCCTTTCTTTCTTTCCTTCTTTCCTTTTTTCTTTCCTTTTTATATTTTCTTTCTCTCTTTTTTCTTTCTTCCTTCCTCCCTCCCTCCTTTTCTTTCATTCTTTCTTTCCTTCCTTCCTTCCTTCCCCCTTCTCTTTCTTTCTCCTTCCTTCCTTCCTTCCTCCCTCTCCCTCCCTCTCTTTCTTTTTCTCTCTCTCTCTTTCTTTCTTTTTCTTTTTTCTTTTCCTTCCTTCCTTCCCTCCCTCCCTTCCTTCCTTCTTTCCTTCCTTCCTTTTATCTTTCCTTTTTCTATTTTCTTTCTTTCTCTTTATCTCTCTCTCTTTCTTTTTTTCCCTCTTTCTTTCTTTCTTTCTTTCTTTCTTTCTTTTTCTTTCTTTCTTTCTTTTCCTTCTCTCCCTCCCTCCCTTCTTTCCTTTCTCCCTCCCTCTTTTTCCTTTTCTCCCTCTCTTTCTTTTTCTCTCACTCTTTCTTTCTTTTTCTTTTTTTCTTTTCCTTCCTTCCTTCCTTCCCTCCCTCCCTCCCTTCCTCCCTTCTTTCCTTCCTTCCTTTTATCTTTCCTTTTTCTATTTTCTTTCTTTCTCTTTATCTCTCTCTTTCTTTTTTTTCCCTCTTTCTTTCTTTCTTTCTTTCTTTCTTTCTTTTTCTTTCTTTCTTTCTTTTCCTTCTCTCCCTCCCTCCCTTCTTTCCTTTCTCCCTCCCTCTTTTTCCTTTTCTCCCTCTCTTTCTTTTTCTCTCACTCTTTCTTTCTTTTTCTTTTTTTCTTTTCCTTCCTTCCTTCCTTCCCTCCCTCCCTCCCTTCCTCCCTTCTTTCCTTCCTTCCTTTTATCTTTCCTTTTTCTATTTTCTTTCTTTCTCTTTATCTCTCTCTTTCTTTTTTTCCCCTCTTTCTTTCTTTCTTTCTTTCTTTCTTTCTTTCTTTCTTTCTTTCTTTCTTTCTTCTTTCTTTCTTTCTTTCTTTTCCTTCCCTCCCTCCCTTCTTTCCTTTCTCCCTCCCTCTTTTTCCTCCTCTTTTCCCGAGTTTTATTAATATGGAGTATAAAAGTGAAAAACTGAAAACTTTTGACAGCAGGCTGAACTTCACTTCCGGAAGACCCTGAGTTGAAGTGATAAAAGGGCACAGAATTAAAAGGTTTCCCCAAAGGAGAAGAATGTTTTAGGGAGAAGAAAAAAGCTCCCCCATTTATTCAGGCCTCTCATTATGGGGTCATTTCCCCCAAATGGTTGAGTTGGCCCTTTTGTGTCCTCCCCAAATAGAGGATTGTCACAGAAACAATGAAAACTTGGGCCTTTGAAATGAAAGAGGGTGGGTCAGGAAACAAGAGGAGCTAATTCTATTTCTATTGTAAGGCTACAATAACAGAAATCTTGCAGATCTGAAAGGACAAATCTCTCACAGTCGCTTTTTACAGCCTGATAATTGAGGGTGGATCCTTTCTAAGTTTCTTTCTCTTCCAGTTATGCAATTGAGGCTGCCTCCCCCCCCCCTTTTATGTCTAGGCCAGTATGTCTAGTTTAACGAAAACAAATTAAAAGAGTTAGAAGGGATCTTGTAGGTCATCTAGTCCAGCCTCCTTGCCAAGCAAGAGACCCTACACCATTTCTGACCGATGGCAGTCCAGTCTCTTCTTGAAAGCTTCCAGGAATGAAGCTCCCACAACCTCTGAAGGCAACTTCTGTTCCATCGGTTGATTGTTCTCACTGTCAGAAAATTTCTCCTTATTTCCAGGTTGAATCTCTTCTTGTTCAGTTTCCATCCATTCTTCCTTGTCTGGCCTTCGGGTGCTTTGGAAAATAGCTTGGCCCCCTTCCTCCTCTCTGTGGCAGCCCCTCAAATATTGGAAGATGCTCTCCTGTCTCCCCTGGTCCTTCTCTTCCCTAGACTAGACATACCCCAACTCCTGCAACCGTTCATCGCATGTTTTAGCCTCCAGGACCCTAAAGAAAAGAAGGACTAGGGGTGATATGAGAGCAATCTTCCAATATTTGGGGGGCTGCCATAGAGAGGAGGGGGTCCACCTATTCTCCAAAGCATCAGAAGGCAAGACAAGAAGAAACGGATGGGAACTAATCAAGGAGGGAAACAACCTAGAATTAAGGAGGAATTTCCTAACGGTGAGGACAATTAACCAGTGGAACAGCTGGCCACCAGAAGTTGTGGGTGCTCCATCACTGGAGGCTTTTAAGAAGAGACTGGACAGCCACTCTGGGATAAGGTCTCCTGCTTGAGCAGGGAGTTGGACTAGAAGACCTCTGAGGCCCCTTCCAACTCTGTTCTTCTGTATCTGATGGTTCCCCTAGGCAGGATCTTGTCCTTATCCCTCAAGTTCATTCCTACAACTCACCATTACAGAGGCTGGACAGTCATCTATCAGAGAGACTGCAGTGGCTCCTGCACTGAGTAGGGGTTGGGCTAAATAACCTCAAAGGCCCCTTTGTCAACTCGCAAATCATCCCTGGCCTCTCGAGTTGCCGTAGGCAAGGGGGATGGGAAACCAGCGAAACAGTCAAAGACAGATGCACATTCCAGACTTATCTCTCTCAAGGCTGTATCCCAGGGTTACCCACAGCGGCCAGAAGGGAGTGACTTCTACAACCCGCGAAATTGCTCCGTTGGCGAATGTGATTGATGACACACCCTGTGGGGAGGGGGGAAACAGGGTCATGATTGGGGCGTAAATTACGTAGGGTCAGAGCTGGCTTCACTTGGGAAGGTGCCGACATGAAGCTCCTAATAAATAACTGGACTTCTTTTGAAGCTTGGCTCGAGGCTCATGATTTAAGTAGGGCATCCGTCGGAACCCTGACACCCTTCTAACTCCACGATTCTATAAAAAGAGAGGCCTCATCAGTGAACCGAGAACTTCTCTCCAGGAACAAGAGCAGATTCTGATCTCTTGAGAACTGAATGACCCAAGAGAGGGACGCCGCCTTCTGCCAACGCCCAGCCTTCCCTTCTCTCAGCATAATTTGGGCTCGGGCGAGAGCCGGGTGTGTGGCCTTGCGCAATCTCCCCTCCGACAACAACAGGGCGTGTGGCTTTGTCATGCAGTGTCTTCACAACTGGATTTTTTTTCCCTGTCATGAAGACCCAGCCAGCACTTCACTTCCCCGAAACTGATCTGCTTGCCAAAGCAAACAGCGCAGAGGGAAGGCGCAACCGACGCTCCAGAGACAGCATGGGGATCAGGCCAAGGGCCCCGGGGGGGGGGGAGCAACGGGGGGGGGAGCCAGAGTTCCTCGGCCAAGGCTGAGTTGGGGCTGAAAAGCGAAGGCGTGTTCACTCCCCACAGGGCACCACAGACTGGTATTGAAGCTCAACTTCAGTACCAGTCTATTTATAATAAAATAAAATAATAAAATAAATAATAATAGAATACAATAAAAAAAATAATGAAATAAAATAAATAATAATAGAATACAATAAAAAAAATAACGAAATAAAATAAATAATAAAATACAATAAAAATAATGAAATAAATAAATAATAAAATAAAATAAAAAATAATGAAATAATAAAAATTAAAAATTAAATGAATAAATAAAATAAATAAAAAATGAAATAAAATGAAATGAAATAGATTAAAGTGAAATGAATAAAACAAAATAAATAAATAAAATAAAATAATAAAAAATAACATGAAATGAAAAATGAAATGAAATAGAATAAAACGAAATGAAATAAATATTAAAATAAATAATAAAATAAACAAAACAAAACAAAAGTAGGATAAAATGGAATAAAATAAAATATAGAATAAAATAAAAGAATAAATAAATAAAATAAATAAAATAAAAGAATAAATATAAAATAAATAAAATAAATAAATAAAATTTAAATAAAAAATAAAATAAATACATAAATAAATAAATAAATGAAATGAAATAGAATAAAATAAAATATAGAATAAAATAAAATAAATATTAAAATGAATAATAAAATAAAAATAGAATAAAATAGAGTAAAATAAAATAAAATAATAAAATAAGATAAAATAAAATAGAATAAAATAGATAGAAGAAATATTTGTGCCTCAAGGTTGAACTGTGGAGTCCTTGAACTGATCATGTTACCTAGTTGGGTCATGAGATGTATGCAAGAAAACCAGCAAGCTCAGAGCACAAGGGACCCCATAGAAAAACAAAACAAAACAAAACAAACAAACAAAACAAAACAAAACCATCATAAATATGAGTCAGTTGCCAAGCATCCGAATTTTGATCATGGCCAGAGGGGGTGTTGCAAAGAACTGTGAAAAACACTCCTAAGTCACTTTTTCTAAGTGACTGTTGTAACTTTGGTCACTAAATGCACTGTGGTAAATCGAGGACTACCTGTATTCCCTTCCTTTGCTGAGAAGAAATGTCGGTGTAGAGAGACGCAAATTATTGATCCGCCTGTAATTCGCCTAAAGCCATCGACCATTTGAACACATTTTACAGGGAGGTATTATGAAACACGGTTCATTCTTAACCATACATTGCTACGTCAGATTTCAGGATCCCAGTTTATTTACCAGTTACTTAAGTCCCTTCTAGTCTCCGTTCCCACAACCAGTTTGGTCTCAGTTTCTTGCAAAGCCGGCATCCCACCAAATGGTCAGCTGAACGTTGCAGCTGCCAAAAAAGCCAATGCAGTCCTAAGCTGCATTAACAGAGGGATACAATCAAGATCAAGGGAGGTGCTAATACCACTCTGTAAAGCTTTAGTAAGGCCACACCTAGAGTCCTGCATCCAGTTTTGGTCACCACACTTTAAAAAAGATGTTGAGACTCTAGAAAAAGTGCAGAGAAGAGCAACCAGGAGGATTAGGGGACTGGAGGCTCAAACATACGATGAACGATTGCAGGAACTGAGTTATGTCTAGTCTAGTGAAGAGAAGGACCAGGGGAGACGTGATAGCAGTCTTCCAATACTTGAGGGGCTGCTCCAGAGAGGAGGAAGGGGGTCAAGCTATTTTCTAAAGCACCTGAAGGCCAGACAAGGAAGAATGGATGGAAACTGACCAAGGAGAGATTCAACCTGGAAATAAGGAGACATTTTCTGACAGTGAGAACATGGAACAGAAGTTGCCTTCAGAAGTTGTGGGAGCTTCATCACTGGAGGCTTTCAAGAAGAGACTGGACTGCCCTCTCTCAGAAATGGTGTAGGGTCTCCTGATTGGGCGGGGGGTTGGACTAGATGACTTCCAACGTCCCTTCCAACCCTGTTAATCTGTTAACCATTTGTCTGAAATGGTATCGTTTTTCCTGCCTGAGCTGGGGGTTGGACTAGATGACCTCCAAGGTCCCTTCCAACGTTGTTGTTCTGTATCCTTTCGCCTTCCAGATCGAAAGCTGGAACAAGCATGACCAGAAGTTGTTTGACGCCGTTGAGAAAGGGGACGTGACCCGGACGTCCCTTTTTGCCTCGAGGAAGACGGCTCACCCCACCAAGCTCAACGCCCTGGGACAATCTGCGTACGTAAGTCTTTCCCCTCGGCCTTCGAGAGGGACAGTATGACCCAAAGGGCAACTGCCGCTCCCTGGGACTTGGTTTAGCTAGGATGGTCTGAAACCAGTGGTGGGTTTATACCGGTTCACACAGGTTCAAGCGAACCGGTAGTTGTAATTTGGCCTGGGTTGCGGAACCAGTAGCGGCCGCTGGCTGGCCAAGCCCTCGAACCGGTAGCCCGGTCGCCGCTTGTAGTGTCCTCTGCCCTGTTGCCGCTAACAACCAGGGGGCGTTTCTGATTGGCTATAAGATGACAGCTCTCTCGGCGGGAAGCACAGGCGTTTGTTATTGGCTAGACCTTTCTGACAGCTGGCGTATAAATAGCGGCTCTGTTGTAAGTGTTTCTGAAGCGTTCTGGTTACTTGTGTGGTTAACAATAAATCAGTTGTGTTGAGTTAGTCTCGCCTCAGTCGATATCCACGCACAGTTTACGAACTTAACACCACTCACTTGCTCCGCCTGCCCGCCCGACTGCCGGGAAGCGGCTGGCAAAGAGGTAGCAGCTTGGAGGCTTCTCGCAGTCACATCAAAAAAGAAAAAGCCTCCCAAGCCACCAAAAACTATCGGAGGTCGCCGAAAAATCCGCTGTCGTCGCCACCCTGCTCTTCGCGCCGGCCTTGCATGCGCATCCCATTGTCTGCTGCGTCGCGCTCGGACTGACGCAGCAGGCAATGGGATGCGTCAGTCCGAGCGCGACCCAGCAAGCAATGGGATGCGACGGCAGCGGCTTTTTCGGGAGGCTTTTCGATGCGACTGCAAGAAGCCTCCCAGCCGCCGCCTCTTTGCCAGCCGCTTCCCGGCAGCGGCAGCTGGTTGGAGGCCGCCGAAAACTACCGGCGGCCAGCTTGCCTTCCAGATTCCGGACCAGCCGCTACTGAGGGAAGGTAAGCAGCCTGAAGAAAGAGGCGGAGGTGGGGGAGGAAGCGGGGCTAGGGCCGGGGCCGCTGAAGGAGGGGAAACGGGTAACACGTGCAACTGGCGAAGGGAGGGCGGGGGTGGCATGCAGGAGGAGGCCTTTGATAGTTTAGGCCAGGCCTGAGCAGAAAATAAGTAGGTAGGTAGAAAATTCAAAACATTTTCCTACCTTTTTCTGTGGGCGAGGCTAGGTGCGGGGGGTGTCATGTGACTGCGTGGCTGTGAGTGATGTCAAGAATCATCCATCCATCATCTCTTGCCCGCTTTCTACTTTGATTGCTACGTTTTAAAAGAAAGAGAGGAAAACGGAAAGGCGAATCAGAACAACAATAAAGATGAAGATCATCTACCCATCGCCTCTTACCCGCTTCAATACTTCAATTGCTATGCTTTTTTTTTTTTTTTACTTCCCTCCCACATTCCTCTCTTAAGTCTCCATCTATATCTATTTCTTGGATGTCCAATCTAAGTAACTTTTCTTTTTCTTGAATTGTCCTGTGGCGAGGTGCATCATGGCAAGATGTCCATGTGGCGAATTGTCCCGCGGCGAGTTGTCCCATTCATTTTGCCAAGGAAGGCTTTCCCGGTGGAAAATTCTAATTTTTGGGGGGTGTCTTTATTGCAGGTTCCATCTGGCGGCTTCCAAGGGGCTCACGGAGTGCCTCACCATCCTGCTCACCCATGGGGCCGACGTCAACGATAAGAACGAGGACGGTGGGTACCACCCAGGGGTGGGTTCTACTTACCGTTACTACCAGTTCGCAACGGGGCTGCGCACGTGCACAGAAGCTTCTGCACATGCGCAGAAGTATTTTGATGACGTCGGGGATGGTGGGCGGAGCCTCCCGCCGGTTTTACTGCCGGTTCTATAGAACCGGTGCGAACCGGGGGCAACCCACCATTGGTACCACCCCAAAGACCCCCTTCCTCCTCCCCTTTTTCCCAGGGCATTTGCACAAAGAGGTTGGCTGGGTTTTGCCGACCAGAGTCATTTCCAAGTTTTCTATCTTTGAGAGACATCTGACTGGTAAGAGAGGATCAGGAGAAGATGGAGGATGGAGACATTTCAAGAGCCCCCTTCCCCTCTTCTTTCCTTTGCTCTGAGGTCATGAGGCTATGGTGTGGGATTCAAAAATTTTAGCAACCGGTTCTCTGCCCGGTTGCTAGGTGGTTGTAGCCATGGTGGGCCCCACCACGGTGGGTGGGTGGGGCGTTTTCGCCCTCCCCAGGCTCCGGAGGCTTTCCTCAAAACTCTGGGAGGATGAAAACGGCCTCCCCTGGGCTCCGGATGCCCTACGGAGGCCAGAAATGGGCTGTTTCCAGACTTCCGATACTTCCGGTAGGCCTGTTTTTCGCCCTCCCCAGGCTCCGGAGGCTTTTCTCAAGCGTCTGGGAGGGTGAAAAAGCCCTCCCCCATGCCCTTGAGGCCCACCAGAACTTCCAGGAGGCCTGTTTTTCACCCTCCCAGAGCCTCCGGGCGGGCCCTGCACTTACCTGGAATCCAAAACGGGCCGTTTGGAGACTCCTGGGAGGAGAGGGGAGAGGAGGGCGGGGCCAGCCAGTCCTTGCAACTACCGGTTCGGCGAACCAGATGTAAAATTAGCATCCGGTTTGCCTGAACCGCTCCGAACCGGCTGAATCCCATCCCTGGTTATGAGGCTCTGGGGTGGGCAATTAATTTTCCCAAGGGGCCACATGGGAAACTAAGACTGCATCAACAAAAGGATGGGATAAAGATCACGTGAAGTGTTAATACTGCTTTACAAAGCTTTGGTAAGACCACACTTGGCATACTGCATCCCAATTTGGTTGCCACATTATAAAAAAAATATGTTTGAGGTTCTAGAAAGGGTGCAGAGAAGAGCCACAAAGAAGATTAGGGGGCTGGAGGCTAAAATTGTATGAAGAACGGTTGCAGAGGTTGGACTAGAAGACCTCCAAGGTCCCTTCCAGCCCTCGGATTCCGTGAACCTCTATGGCTTTCCTCCTCCATGCAGGAGGCCCCGAAATTAAAACTTCCTTCCAATTGCGACAGCTTTTTCGCAACCGCATAAGAGGCGTGGCCGTTGCTGCTTTTTAAACAGCCCGTTTGATCATCGTCAGTTGTGCACACCTTAGCAGAACTTAAAACGTGAATAATAAGTTTTCCCAGGGATCCTACCAAGTCGCCGGGAAGTCTCTTGAATCTAGTTTGAGCTCCTGGTGGCTGTAGATCCCCCCAATTAGGACAGAAAGACTTTTTTGTCTTTCTTACAAAAAAGATGCTGAGACTGCAAAGAATGCAGAAAAGAGCAACAAAAGAAAAAGATTAGTGGGCTCTGGAGGCTAAAATTTATTTAGGTTGCAAGAATTGAGTAAGTCTAGTCTAGTGAAAAGAAGGACTAGGACTGACATGATAGCATCTTCCAGTATTTGAGGGGCTGCCACAAAGAAGAAGGGGATCAATTTATTTTTCCAAAGCACCAGAAGGCAGGACAAGAAGCAACGGATGGAAACTAATCAAGGAGAGAAGCAACCTGGAATTAAGGAGAAATTTCCTGACAGTGAGAACAATTAACCAATGGAACAGCTTGCCACCAGAAGTTGTGCTCCATCATTGGAGGTCTTTAAGAAGAGATTGGACAACCATTTGTCTGAAATGGTCTAGGGGTTTCCAGCCAGAGCACCGGGTTGGACTAAATGACCTCCAAGGTCCCTTGCAACTCTGTTATTGTGATATTGCCGTGGAGGGCCGAACCAACAAGGTTGTGAAGGCAGGCAAAAATTGAAAACAAAAAAAATAGCAGTTTGTCATCAAAATAACAACAACACAGTTGTATGATGTACGTGCACGCCTACGATTTTAATCTATTCAACATTTGATTTCTAATTTCCGATGGACCTCACGCAGGCCAGACCGGGAACAGCCAAAGGGCCAGATGTGGCTGGCAGACCATAAAATGCTCAGGTCTGAGCTAACATGTCCGCAAAGGTCAGGAGTCAATTGGTTAACAATGCCTGCGGGTCACATCACATTGTAGACGAGGCTAACATCGGATTCGTCCTTAAGGCTTAGTGTGTTGTGGGAACTCAGTGCCGGGGTAACTTGGAACAGTTGCTAAATGAATGGTTGTACATTGAGGACTACCTGTACCAGCAAATTTGCAACAGTCAATTAGTGATTACGGGACAAGGGAAGATTGATAGAGTTGGAAGGGACCTTGTGGGTCATCTAGTCCAACCCCCCGCCCAAGCAGGAGATCCTACACCATTTCTGACAGATGGCAGTCCAGTCTCTTCTTGAAAGCCTCCAGTGATGAAGCTCCCACAACTTCCGAAGGCAACTTCTGTTCCATGGGTTGATTGTTCTCACTGTCAGGAAATTCCTCCTTATTTCCAGGTTGAATTTCTCCTTGTTCAGTTTCCATCCATTCTTCCTTGTCTGGCCTTCGGGTGCTTTGGAAAATAGCTTGACCCCCTTCCTCCTCTCTGGGGCAGCCCCTCAAATATTGGAAGATGCTATCTTGTCTCCCCTGGTCCTTCTCTTCACTAGACTCTTTCACTAGTTCCTGCAACCGTTCTTCATATTACAGATTAACAGAGTTGGAAGGGACCTTGGAGGTCATCTAGTCCAACCCCCCACCCAAGCAGGAGACCCTACACCATTTCTGAGAGATGGAGTTCAGTCTCTTCTTGGTGGTTTCGAAGAAGAGACCGGGCTGCCATCTGTCAGAAACGGTGCAAGGTCTCCTGCTTGGGCGGGGGTTGGGGGCTGGGGGTTGGACTAGATGACCTACAAGGTCCCTTCCGACTCTGTTCATCTGTTGTGGCTGCGCCAACCCTGAAGGTTTCGAAGAAGAGATTGGACAACCATTTATGTAACGAGGTAGATAGGCTCTCCTGCTTGAGCAGGGGTTGGACTAGAAGACCTCTGGGGTCCCTTCCAGCCCTCTTATTTTGCGTTTCATTTTTTTTTTTTTGCAGGCAGCACAGCGTTGCACCTCGCCACCATCGCTTGCCAGCCCCAGTGCGTGAAAGTCCTCCTTCAGGTAAAACACCTTTTCTCCTCCATTGGGAACCCATAACGAAGCCCGTTTGCGGTGCCCTATAGCAAAGGGCGCCTCTGAGCATGTGCAGTGACATTTCAGCTTGGTGGGTTGTAGAAGCTTCGCCTGGGGAGGTGTGGGGGAGGGAGCGGTTGTTGCTGCCCTCTTGGGAATTGTCCTATTCCTCCGGTAAAATATCCCCCCCCCCAATTGAGAGGGGCTCTGGGGGGTCCTAAGTGGTCTCTGAGTTTGTTGGAGGAGGAGGAGGAGGAAGAGAGAGGAATGAGGGGTCCTCTCTCTTCCATCATCAGTGCTAGAAGGGAGAGGTGTTTGCAGAAGAGAGGAGGAGGAGGAGGAGGAGAAGAAAGAAAGGAAGGAAGGAAGGAAGGAAGGAAGGAAGGCAGGAAGGAAGAAAGAAAGAAAGAAAGAAAGAAAGAAAGAAAGGAGGGTCGGTGGGAGGGAGGGAGGAAGGAAGGAGAAGAGCTCTTGGTGCTCTCTGAGCTTGGTTGTTTCTTTACCCAACTAAGTAACATCATCAGTGCTAGAAGGTAGAGGTGTTTGCAGAAGGGAGGAGGAGGAGGAGAAGAAAGAAAGAAAGAAGAAAGAAAGAAAGAAAGAAAGAAAGAAAGAAAGAAAGAAAGAAGGAAGGAAAGAAGGAAAGGAAGGAAGGAAGGAAGAAGGGAGGGAGGAAGGAGAAGGGGTCCTTGGTGCTCTCTGAGCTTGGTTGTTTCTTTACCCAGCTAGGTAACCCCATCAGCGCTAGAAGGGAAGGGGGGTTGTGGAAAGGAGGGAGGAGGAAGAATGTGGGGCGGTCTCTGAGCTGGGTGGTTTCCTTGTAGACGTTTCATGACCCAACTAAGTAACACCATCAGCGCTAGAAGGGAGCGGGATTGGTCTCTCAAAATGATTAGATTAGATTAGAAACAGAGTTGGAAGGGACCTTGAAGGTCATCTAGTCCAACCCATCCACCCCACCCACTTAAGCAGGAGACCCTACACCATTTCTGACAAATGCCAGTCCAGTCTCTTCTTGAAAGAGACAATCCACCAGCTGAAAAGGGGGAACTGAAAGACTCCAGCAATCCCTCCACCAGCAATCAGCATCCGGATCATCCTAAATTAATTCCAAAATTAACATCAGACCAGCAATCAAGTCAACAAGACCCCAATCAAGGAACTGCCAAAGAGCCATCAGTAAACAGCCCCACCAAAGAATCTCTTAAAACCACCCCCTGTTTGGATGTTACCGAGTTGGGTAAGGTCACAAAATGGGATCACGTGACTGTTGTGACGTAAGCTTACCGAGTCACTACAATACACAATTCGTCCCAAACAAACCTATTTTATTGTAACAGCTGAGAATGTCGTTCATTCCCAGCTGAGTCCCAATTAGTGGCACCACAAGTCCTTCAGAAGAATCGCCAAGCTTTATCTTCTTTGACACCTTGCCGAAGGCCTTACTTGGCAAAGCCCCACAGAGTTCAGAAACAAACAAGAGATGCCGACTGGAAACAGAGTTAGCAACGTTGCTTTCCTGCAAAAACGCCCAAGTGCCTTTGTTTCTCTTTTAAGCCTTATGAAAAGGGGCCAATCCTCTCCTGGCCTTACTCCTGAGTCGTCCTTTTTGCTTCAGCTGCTCTTGCCTCCTGGCAGCTCTGTGCATGTGTGCACTAGGAACAGGCTCCTCCTGTTCCTCTGCCTCTCTGCTGTCTGACTCTGGAAGCTCTGGAGTCCGCGCATCGCTCCCAGATGGCCCTGGCCCCATCTCTGCCTCTGACGCAGAGCCCTCATCCGTGCCCTCCCCAGACTCCAGGACTGGCCCATGGTCCTCCCCAGCCTCCTCACTGTCCGACTCTGCTGCTGGCGGACCACAACCGTGACCCTGGGAACACGGCAACCGTCGTCATAAGTATGAACCGGTTGCCAAGCGCCTGAATTTAGATCACGTGATCCTAAGGATGCCACAAGGGTCGTCAGTGTGAAAAATTCTCAAGTCGCTTTTTCTCAGTGCCGTTGGAACTTTGAACGGTCACTAAATGAACCGTTGAAAGTCGAGGAGAAGAAATGCAAGGCAGTTTATTTATTTGTTTATTTGAATTTATTAGCTTTATTTGTTTTTGGGGAGTGTCCCCCGGTTGCCCATAAGAAAGGGGCGGAACGTGGAGGCCATCTTGAGTTTTTCCACCATATCCTGTAGACAAGCCTGGAACGGTTTAGATGAGTGACAAGTAATTAGCGGCTAATGAACCCCCTTGTGGTGAAAACTCTTCTTCTGGATTCAAAGGCATAACTGGAAAAGAGCGATGGCTATCTCGTGGGAATTAATAATAAATAAACTTGAAAGAAAGATTGCTACGTTTAATTGCACTAAATTCTATAATTGCTGAATAGTGACTCAGAGCTGGAAGGGTGAGAACCGTAGAGTAGAGTAGAGTAGGATTTGGAATGGAATGGGATAGGATAGGATAGGATAGGATAGGATAGGATAGGAATAGGAATAGAACAGAGAAAGAATAGCATAGCATAGCATAGCATAGCATAGCGTAGAACAGAACAGAACAGAACAGAATAGAGAAAGAATAGGAATAGAATAGAATAGAATAGAATAGAATAGAATAGAATAGAATAGAATAGAATAGAATAGAATAGAATAGAATAGAATAGAACAGAGAAAGAATAGGAATAGAATAGAATAAGAATAGACTAGAATAGGAATAGAATAGAATAGGAATAGGAATAGGAATAGGAATAGGGATAGGGATAGGGATAGAATAGAATACAATAGAATAGATTAGATTGGATTAGATTAGATTAGATTAGATTAGATTAGATTAGATTAGATTAGATGAAGAATAGGAATAGAATAGGAATAGAATAGGAATAGAAATAGAATAGAATAGAATAGAATAGAATAGAATAGAATAGAATAGAGAAAGAATATGAATAGAATAGAATAAGAATAGAATAGAATAGGAATAGAATAGAATAGAGAAAGAATAGGAATAGAATAGAATAAGAATAGAATAGAATAGAATAGAATAGAATAGAATAGAATAGAATAGAATAGAATAGGAGTTGGAAGGGACCTTGGAGGTCATCTAGTCCAACCCCCTGCCCAAGCAGGAGACCCTTACACCATTTCTGACAGATGGCAATCCAGTCTCTTCTTGAAAGCTTCCAGGGATGAAGCTCCCACAATTTCTGAAGACACAGAACAGAACAGAACAGAACAGAACAGAACAGAATTCTTTATTGGCCACGCGTGATTGTTTTGGCTCTCCATCCACTGGAGGTTTTCAAGAATAAAACTGCGCAACCCTTTGTCCGGAACAGCACAGGATCTCCTCCTGCCTCGAGCAGCGGGTTAGACTAGAAGACCTCCAAGGTCCCCCCCGGCCCCCCCCCCATTATTCAGTATTCTGTAATTTTGCAATTCTACTCCCAAAGACGAGCGAGCTCCGCATTGTCCTGCCCGGATTGTTCCAGCCAGAAACAAATGAATAAATGAACAGATCTGCCTGGGGTGCTGCTGAGGTGTGGGGCCCGAATCCCGCTGCTTCCAGAGCCCGGTTTTGCAAGAGTTCCCAGGGGCAGTTTCAACCACCCAACAGCAGCCGTGGCACAAGAACCCGGAGCCAGTCGGTTGCACAAGATTGTGCTGGGAACGTTTCAGATTCGCCCGCTGGCCTACGAGGCCGCATTCCTGAGCTGACAAGAGATATCCGGGGCTCGTAAAAACCACCGGTTTCCTCCCAGGGAGCCCCCTGTGACGTCGGGTGCCAAGCAAGGGGGAGGGAGTGTCCAGGGAGCATTTTCCAGCATAGCTCAGCTGCAGCTTTCTCCCCCATCTCCAGGGGTGAAATGATACCGGTTCGCGCGAACCGGTAGCGATGGCGGTGGGTGGTTCGGAGAACCGGTAGCGACGGCAGAGCGAGGCTCCACCCACCTGCCCAGTCATCGTGACTTCCTGTTTTTAACCTGTTTTTTACCCTCTGCACATGCGCAGAGAATAGAAGAGAAGAGGAGAGAAGAGAATAATAGAATAGAATAGAATAGAATAGAATAGAATAGAATAGAATAGAATAGAATAGAATAAGAGAAGAGAAGAGAAGAGAAGAGAAGAGAAGAGAAGAGAAGAGAAGAGAAGAGGAGAATAATAGAAGAGAATAGAAGAATAGAATAGAATAGAATAGAATAGAATAGAATAGAATAGAATAGAATAGAATAGGAGAAGAGAAGAGGAGAAGAGAAGAGAAGAGAAGAGAAGAGAAGAGAAGAGAAGAGAAGAGAAGAGAAGAGAAGAGAGGAATGGAATGGAATGGAATGGAAGGGAAGAATAGAATAGAATAGAATAGAATAGAATAGAATAGAATAGAAGAGGAGAAGAGAAGAGAAGAGAAGAGAAGAGAAGAGAAGAGAAGAGAAGAGAAGAGAAGAGAAGAGAGGAATGGAATGGAATGGAATGGAATGGAATAGAAGAATAGAATAGAATAGAATAGAATAGAATAGAATAGAATAGAATAGAATAGAATAGAATAGAATAGAATAACAGAGTCGGAAGGGACCTTGGAGGTCTTCTAGTCCAACCCCCTGCTTAGGCAGGAAACCCTACACCACTTCAGACAAATGGTGATCCAACATCTTGTTAAAAGCCTCCAGTGTTGGAGCATTCACAACTTCTGGAGGCAAACAGTTAATTAATCCACTGATTAATTGTTTTAACTGTCAGGAAATTTCTCCTTATTTCTAGGTTGCTTCTCTTCTTGGTTAGACTAGAACTAGACTAGACTAGACAAATAGAAATAGAAATAGAAATAGAAATAGAAATAGAAATACAAATAGAAATACAAATACAAATACAAATACAAATACAAATACAAATACAAATTATTCGAATAGAATAGAATAGAACAACAGAACAGAACAGAACAGAACAGAACAGAATAGAAATAGAAATAGAAATAGAAATAGAACTAGAAATAATAGAAATAGAAATAGAAATAAAAATAAAAATCTATTCGAATAGAATAGAACAGAACAGAACAGAAATAGAAATAAAAATAAAAATCTATTTGACTAGACTAGACTAGACTAGACTAGACTAGACTAGACTAGACTAGACTAGACTAGACTAGACTAGAATAGAATAGAATAGAATAGAATAGAATAGAATAAAATAACAGAGTTGGAAGGGACCTTGGAGGTCTTCTAGTCCAACCCTCTGCTTAGGCAGGAAACCCTACACCACTTCAGACAAATGGTGATCCAACATCTTGTTAAAAGCCTCCAGTGTTGGAGCATTCACAACTTCTGGAGGCAAACAGTTAATTAATCCACTGATTAATTGTTTTAACTGTCAGGAAATTTCTCCTTATTTCTAGGTTGCTTCTCTTCTTGGTTAGACTAGAACTAGACTAGACTAGACTAGAAATAGAAATAGAAATAGAAATAGAAATACAAATACAAATACAAATACAAATACAAATACAAATACAAATACAAATACAAATTATTCGAATAGAATAGAATAGAATAGAACAGAACAGAACAGAACAGAACAGAACAGAATAGAAATAGAAATAGAAATAGAAATAGAACTAGAAATAATAGAAATAGAAATAGAAATAAAAATAAAAATCTATTCGAATAGAATAGAACAGAACAGAACAGAAATAGAAATAAAAATAAAAATCTATTTGAATAGACTAGACTAGACTAGACTAGACTAGACTAGACTAGACTAGACTAGACTAGAATAGAATAGAATAGAATAGAATAGAATAGAATAAAATAACAGAGTTGGAAGGGACCTTGGAGGTCTTCTAGTCCAACCCCCTGCTTAGGCAGGAAACCCTACACCACTTCAG
The DNA here is from genome assembly GCF_029215685.1 of Pituophis catenifer annectens. NCBI lineage: Eukaryota > Metazoa > Chordata > Lepidosauria > Squamata > Colubridae > Pituophis > Pituophis catenifer. The sequence continues at coordinate 26,863,065 of NW_027256890.1, forward strand.
ACAAATGGTGATCCAACATCTTGTTAAAAGCCTCCAGTGTTGGAGCATTCACAACTTTTGGAGGCAAGTAGTAGTTCCTCCGATTAATTGTTCTCACTGTCAGGAATGATTGCAGGAATTGGGTTTGGGTAGTCTAGTAAAAAGAAGGATTAGGGGTGACATGATAGCAGTCTTCCAATATTTGAGGGGCTGCCACAAAGAAGGGGGGGGTTTCAACGTATTCTCCAAAGCACCTGAAGACAAGAAGCAATGGATGGAAACTAATCAAGGAGAGAAGCCACCTAGAATCAAGGAGAAATATTCTGATAGCAAGAACAATTAACCAGTGGAACAGCTTGCCACCAGAAGTTGTGGGAGCTTCATCACTGGAGGCTTTTAAGAAGGGATTGGACAGCCCCTTGTCTGGAACGGGATAGTTTTTCCTGCCTGAGAACGGGGTTGGACTAGAAGACCTCCAAAGTCCCTTCCAACATCGGTTAACTTTCACTTATCCTCTTGCGTACGGGTTTAAGATACCCGATGCAATTTAACTGCCAGAGAATTGGGTGTGCAGAGAAAACAAATATGGAACACATGATAGGATTGGGAGATTGGAGTTGCAGGAATTGGGTATGTATAATTTAGAAAAAAAGAGGGACGTGGTGGCTCAGCGGCTAAGACGCTGAGCTTGTCGATCGAAAGGTTGGCAGTTCAGCAGTTCGAATCCCTAGTGCCACGTAATGGGATTAACGCCTGTTCCCTGTCCCAGCTTCTGCCAACCTAGCAGTTCGAAAGCAGGTAAAAAAATGCAAGTAGAAAAACAGGGACCACCTTTGGTGGGAAGGAAACAGCGTTCCGTGCGCCTTTGGCGTTGAGTCATGCCGGCCACATGACCACGGAGACGTCTTCGGACAGCGCTGGCTCTTCGGCTTTGAAACGGAGATGAGCACCGCCCCCTAGAGTCGGGAACGATTGGCACGTATGTGCGAGGGGAACCTTTTAATTTAGACAAAAGAAGGACCAGGAGTGACATAATAGCAGTCTTCTGATATTTGAAGAGACCTCCAAGCTCTCTTCCCACTCTGGTTTTTTTTTCTGCCACCTCTGCAGGAATAGCGCTTAGAAAAAATCCCCACCTGGAAAAAGAGATGAATTATTATTTTTGTTGGCGGGGACGAGTTTCACAAAACATTCCCATCCAAACTTTGTGGGATGATTTTAATTGTAGGGAAAAAAATGTAGTCTTGTATACTTTGTGTGATACTGCTGTTCGTTTTTCATGAAAAGCTATTCGTACACAGGATGTTACATGTATTGTACAATAAGGATTATATAGCTATACTTTTTTTCTCACAGCATGGAGCAGACGAGGATTGCGTGGATGGGGAGAGTCGGACGCCTCTGCATTGGGCTGGTGAGTCCTAAAAAAAGGACAGGTAGTCCTCGACTTGCGACCGTATTTGAGCCCAAAATTTCGGTCGTTCAGTGAGACATTTGTTAAGTTAATTCTGCCCCGTTCTGCAACCTTCTTAAGTTATATGTCTTCTTAAGTTTTTGCGGGTGTGTATATGCAAAAAATTAAAATCTCGGGTGTTTTCCCGCGTCATGTTAAATAAGTTAGATTAAAATGTTTAAAATTCTGGTTAAAATCCCAGCTTAAAATCTTCTAAAAATCCTTACAGAGCACTCTATATATATATATTTATTAAACTTCTATACTGCCCTCACAAAATTTAAAAACAATTTAAAATAAATATATAAATTTGGCCCTTATGTTAAAAGCTACAAAAACCCAATTTAAAATTCATTTTCTAAGCCAGCCCGGCCTGTTGGAACAAAAGAGTCTTAAGGGCATGGCGAAAGGTACGTAGGTCAGGGATCATGCGAATCTCCGGGGGGCAGCTCATTCCAGAGAGCAGGTGCCCCCACAGAGAAGGCTCTCCCCCTGGGTGTCACCAGTCAACATTGTTTGGCCGACGGCACCCTGAGGAGCCCCTCTCTGTGGGAGCGTATTAGCTGGTGGGAGGCTGCCGGTGGCAGAAGGCGATCTCGTATATACCCCGGTCCTAAGCCATGGAGCGCTTTAAAGGTGGTGACCAGCACCTTGAATCGCACCCGGAAGACCACCGGGAGCCAGTGCAGCTCGTGCAGGAGAGGTGTTACATGGGAGCGCCCACAGAACCGGTAGCAACAAATTTTACATTCCACCACTGGTTCGAATCCCAATTCACAACGGCATACGATCAGAGAACACAATCGAGTCAGTTTCAGGTAAAGATGTATTCCTGAAGTCACCAGAACCCGAACTCTAAACTCAAAACACTCAAAATCAAAACCGAACATTTCCCACTGCCTTATGTTGGGCCTTTCTGAATGACTTCGGAGCTCAAGTTCTAGAATATTCCCAGTCGATGACATCAAGGATCCGATCTGGGTCGGTCAGTGGACCAGTGGTTTAGTCTTCCAAGCTTTTGGACTCGTGCTGGGAGCCCATCCTCAGGGAAAGGATGCAAATGACCAGCTCAGATCAAGTGAGGTACTAATCCCACTCTGTAAAGCCTTAGTAAGGCCACACCTAGAATCCTGCATCGTTTTGGTCACCACACTATAAAAAAGATGTGGAGACTCTGGAAAGAGTGCAGAGAAGAGCAACCAGGATGATGAGGGGACTCAAGGCTAAAACATACGATGAACGGTTGCAGGAACTGAGTTATGTCTAGTCTAGTGAAGAGAAGGACCAGGGGAGACAGGAGAGCATCTTCCATATTTGAGGGGCTGCCACAGAGAGGAGGAAGGGGGTCAAGCTATTTTCCAAAGCACCCAAAGGCCAGACAAGGAATAATGGATGCAAATTGACCAAGGAGAGATTCAACCTAGAAATGAGGAGGAACTGTTTGACAGGGAGAGCAATCAACCCATGGAACAGAAGTTGCCTTCGGAAGTTGTGGGACTTTCATCACTGGAGGCTTTCAAGAAGAGACTGGACTCCCATCTGTCAGACATGGTGTAGTAGGGTCTCCTGCTTGGGCGGGGGGTTGGACTAGATGACCTACAAGGTCCCTTCCAATTTTGTTAATTTGTAAAGGATGTTGAGATTCTAGAAAGAGTGCAGAGAAGAGCAATAAAGATGATGAGGGGACTGGAGGCTAAAACAGACGATGAACGGTTGCAGGAACTGGGCCTGGCTGGTCTAGTGAAGAGAAGGACCAGGGGAGACAGGAGAGCCTCTTCCAATATTTGATGGGCTGCCCCAGAGAGGAGGAAGGGGGCCAAGCTATTTTTCAAAGCACCTGAAGGCCAGACAAGGAAGAATGGATGGAAACTGATCAAGGAGAGATTCAACCTAGAAATAAGGAGAAATTTCCTGACAGTGAAAACAATCAATCAAAGTTGCCTTCGGAAGTTGTGGGAGCTTCATCACTGGAAGCTTTCAAGAAGAGACTGGACTGCCATCTGTCAGAAATGGGGTAGAGTCTCCTGCTTGGGTGGGGGGTTGGACTAGATGACCTACAAGGTCCCTTCCAACTCTGTTAATCTATAACCTGATCCCTGTGACTAACCCAGATTGCAACATTACCCTGGGACATGTATATTTGACTTCAGGAACACCCCAAGATTATGCAAAGAGATAATATATACTGCATCCTAATTTGGTTGCCACATTATAAAAAAAAAGATGTTGACACTCTGGAAAGGGTGCAGAGAAGAGCCACAAAGAAGATTAGGAGGCTGGAGGCAAAAATTGTATGAAGAACGGTTGCAGAGGTTGGACTAGAAGACCTCCAAGGTCCCTTCCAGCCCTCGGATTCCGTGAACCTCTATGACTTTCCTCCTCCATGCAGGAGGCCCCGAAATTAAATCTTCCTTCCAAGTTCGACAGCTTTTTTGCAACCGCATAAGAGGAGTGGCTGTTGCTTCTTTTTAAACAGCCCGTTGATCATCTACAGTTGTGCACACCTTAGCAGAACTTAAACGTGAATAATAAGTTTTCCCAGGGATCCTACCAAGTCGCCAGGAAGTCTCTTGAATCTAGTTTGAGCTCCTGGTGGCTGTAGATCCCCAAATTAGGACGGAAGCTTTTTTGTCTTTCTTACAAAAAAGATGTGGAGACACTAGAAAAAGTGTAGAGAAGAGCAACCAAGATGATTAGGGGACTGGAGGCTAAAATTGCTTTAGATTGCAGGAATTAGATGGGTTAGTGTCTAATGAAAAGAAGAATTAGATTAAGAGATTAACAGATCACGTTCATTAAATGTAGAATAGAATAGAATAGAATAGAATAGAATAGAATAGAATAGAATAGAATAGAATAGAATAGAATAGAATAGAGGATAGGATAGGATAGGATAGGATAGGATAGGATAGGATAGGATAGGATAGGATAGGATAGGATAGGATAGGATAGGATAGGATAGGATAACAGAGTTGGGAGGGACCTTGTAGGTTATCTAGTCCAACCCCCCCCCCCGGCTTAAGCAGGAGACCCTACACCATTTCTGACAGAGGGCAGTCCAGTCTCTTCTTGAAAGCCTCCAGGGATGAAGCTCCCACAACTTCTGAAGGCAACTTCTGTTCCATGGGTTGATTGTTCTCACTGTCAGAAAATGTCTCCTTATTTCCAGGTTGAATCTCTCCTTGATCAGTTTCCATCCATTATTCCTTGTCTGGCCTTCAGGGGCTTTGGAGAATAGCTTGACCCCCTTCCTCCTCCCTGGGGCAGCCCCTCAAATATTGGAAGATGCTATCTTGTCTCCCCTGGTCCTTCTCTTCACTAGACTCTTTCACTAGTTCCTGCAACCATTCTTCATATTACAGATTAACAGAGTTGGAAGGGACCTTGTAGGTCATCTAGTCCAACCCCCCACCCAAGCAGGAGACCCTACACTATTTCAGATAAATGACTGTCCGGTCTCTTCTTAAAATCCACTAGTGCTGGAACACCACAAGTTCTGTGGCAAGCAATTCCACTGGTCAATTGTTCTCACTGTCAGAAAATTTCTCCTTAATTCTGGGTTGCTTCTCTCCTTCATTAGTTTCCATCCATTATTCCTTCTCTGGACTTTCAGTGCTTTGGAGAATAGCTGGACCCCCTTCCTCCTCTCTGGGGCAGCCCCTCAAATATTGGAAGAGGCTCTCCTGTCTCCCCTGGTCCTCCTCTTCTCTTCACTAGACCAGCCAGGCTTAGTTCCTGCAACCGTCCATCGTCTGTTTTAGCCTCCAGTCCCCTCATCATCCTGCTTGCTCTTCTCTGCACTCTTTCTAGAGTCTCAACCTCTTTTTTATAGCGTGGGGACCAAAACTGGATAGCAATATTCCAATATTTGAGGGGCTGCCCCAAAGAAGAGGGGGTCAATTTATTCTCCAAAGCACCAGAAGGCAGGACAAGAAATAATGGATGGATACTAATCAAAGAGAGAAGCAACCTGGAATTAAGGAGAAACTTCCTGACAGTGAGAACAATTAACCAGTGGAACAGCTTGCCACCAGAAGCTGTGGGTGGTCCATCACCGGAGGTTTTCAAAAATAGACTGCACAGGTAGTCTGGTACAGATAGTCCTCAATGTACGACTACAATTGAGCCCAATTTTTGTTGTTGTTGAGACATTTGTTAAGTGAGTTCTGCCACATTTTGCGACCTTCCTTGCCACCATCATTAAGTGAGTCACTGCAGCTGATAAGTGAGTAACCCGGTTGTTAAGTGAATCTGGCTTCCCCGTCGACTTTGCTTGTCATAAGGTCGCAAATGGGGATCACGTGACCCCCCCCAGGACCCCAGCAATGGTCCTAAGTGTGAATCAGTTGCCGAGCGTCTGAATTTTGATCCCTTCAGTTGTAACTGAAAAATGATCATAAGTCCCTTTTTTCAAGGCCGTTGTAACTTTGGTCACTAAATGAACGGTTGCAAGTCGAGGACTGCCTGTATAAGGTCTCCTGCTTGAGCTGGGAGTTGGATTAGAAGACCTCCAAGTTCCCTTCCAACTCTGTTTTTCTGTTATTCTTTGCGGGTGTTACTTGAATTGTTATTTGAGCCACCAGCTTTTTGGATTCCCAGGTGGTCTCCCATCCCGTTCAAACCCTAACTTAAATCGGATCCTTCTTTGCTTCTAACACCATCCAGGCTCTGCTCCCTGCTGAGGTTCACAAGGGTTGTTGCAGCCTCTGAGTAACTTCCCCCGAGAAGGCTTGGTTCTCTCCTCCATTTCACAATTGCATTTTATCAGGGAACACGATCTAGTCAGTTTCACAACATCAAGTTGTGTGTGGTTGGGAACTCCAGGGCTACGTTACCCCACGTTTATGCAAGGGGCCACCCTTTTCCTCCAGCTGTGACCCTTCAAGGGAAACTAGGACCTCATCCTGCAAATGCATCGATAGTAGCCGGAGCTCTTGATTGGCCCATACAATCTGCTGTAAATGGATAGATTTCGAAAAGTAGCATCAGGACAAGCTGGGACAAGCCCTGGTGTGTTTCGAGGGTGTGTGAGGCCTGCACAGATCCATCACCTGTCGAAGGGAGGTTGGTCAGCTCTCTGCATTCGCACATCTTCCCTAACCAAACTAACAGGTAAACCGAGCTGCTCTTACCTTTTCAAACAGGGGAGCCCCCATTGCTTAGATGTAAAGTTTTGCAGACATGTCGGCAAAGGCCTCCCACAGAATTTGCAAACGGGGGGCTGAGACGCTGAGCTTGTCGATCGAAAGGGTTCGGCAGTTCAGCGGTTCGAATCCCCAGCGCCGCGTGACGGGGTGAGCTCCCGTGACTTGTCCCAGCTTCTGCCAACCTAGCAGTTCGAAAGCACGTAAAAAAATGCAAGTAGAAAAATAGGGACCCCCTTTGGTGGGAAGGGAACAACGTTCCGTGCGCCTTTGGCATTGAGTCATGCCGGCTACATGACCACGGAGATGTCTTCGGACAGCGCTGGCTCCTTGGCTTTGAAACAGAGATGAGCACTGCCCCACTAGAGTCGGGAACGACATATATATATATATATATATATATATATATATATATATGTCGTATATATATATATATATATATATCAATTTTCTTACTTCTTCGTAGGGTCTATGTGTGTTTTTCTTCTAGCCAGGTTTTCCCTACGTAGCCAAGGTTTTTTTGTAGCTCCAGCTCAGTAGAATCTCATCTACTCGGTTCTGGGCTTTTTTCTTTTCTAACACCTAGCAAGCTCTCACTGCTAGGTGGGAGACCTAAATAGATCCATTTCTAGCTCGTTAGCTTTCATCAGTAGGCCACACCCATCTCCTCCCTGTAAAGGCATAGTATCAATTTTCTTACTTCTTCGTAGGGTCTATGTGTGTTTTTCTTCTAGCCAGGTTTTCCCTACGTAGCCAAGGTTTTTTTGTAGCTCCAGCTCAGTAGAATCTCATCTACTCGGTTCTGGGCTTCTTTCTTTTCTTGCTAGGTGTTAGAAAATATATATATATATATATATATATATATATATATATATATATATATATATATATATATGCTGATAAAGAAATATCTGCTTGAGGGCTCCTGGATTGGAGCTGAAAGGCAAAAGGGAAGCAGTATACTCCCTTATGTAGGTCTTTGGTTATTCGGGTTTTCTCCCGCGTAAAATTGGAAGTGTTGGAAGCTGCGATCACACATTGCTCCTAGAAGCACGAAGCCGAAAACACCAGCCTGAAGATGATGAATGAGACTTTGTCGAAACGTTGCCACGACACTTCCAATTTTACACGGGAGAAAACCCGAATAACCAAAGACCTACATATATATATATATATATATATATATATATATATATATATATGCAAAAAATTAAAATCTCGGGTGTTTTCCCGCGTCATTATAAATAAGTTGGTTAAAATCTTTAAAATCCTGGTTAACATCCCAGCTTAAAATCTTCTAAAAATCCTTACAGAGCATATATATATATATATTACATAGGAAAAAACCCTGACAAAATTATTCGGGTTTTCTCCTGCGTAAAATTGGAGGTTTCTTGGCAACGTTTCGACGAAGTCTCATTCGTCATCTTCAGGCTGGTGTCTTCGGCTTCGTGCTTCTAGGAGCAATGTGTGTGATCGCAGCTGTTTCTTCCTTTTAACTGCCAGTGGGGGTGTGAACTGATTGTGTGAACCACTGGCAGTTAAAAGGAAGAAACAGCTGCGATCACACACATTGCTCCTAGAAGCACGAAGCCGAAGACACCAGCCTGAAGATGACGAATGAGACTTCGTCGAAACGTTGCCAAGAAACCTCCAATTTTACGCGAGAGAAAACCCAAATAACCAAAGACCTACATACAAACACCCGCGAAAACCTCAGAAAACAAATATATGTGTGTGTGTGTGTGTGTGTGTGTGTGTGTGTGTGTGTGTGTTTTCCATAAGACACTTGGTCTACCCCAACATATGGGAGGGGGCATTCTGCTCCCTTTCACCTTTCAGCTCCAATCCAGGAGCCCTCAAGCAGTCGCATTCACGACAAACCATTTTATACCAAATATATACTCTGCTCAAAAAAATAAAGGGAAGACGAGCAGAAGACATCCGAGATCTGAATGAATGAAACAGCCTTATTAAATACTTTGTTCGTCACATACAGTAGTTTTAACACTGATGCAGCTTTGAGCTTCCATCCTAAATCCTCTTAATTGCCTCGCTATAATTTCATGCTTGGTTTTAAATAAATGCAGATGCCAAATTACATCACTTACATCTTTAATCACCTGTCAGCAGAACTTGGAGGAATTTTTGCAGTACGACTACTTACAGTATTATAGCACTATTTATTTACAGTATTTCGTAATTATCTTTCATGTATTGCTGTGATTTTTTTTTCTATGCCTACGCCTAGTCATGGTTTCCCATCTTGCACTAAACCATGGTTTGTTTATTTACAGTTTCTTTCAAAGCTGTAGTCACGAACCACAGTGGCTGAGCTGGCACAGTTTGCTATACAAGCATTTATTGCCATTTAGCCCAGGGTTGCAAAAAAAATTTTTCTAAATGCTTACTGGCATATTTGGGGAGACACAGACGTTAGACAAGGGTGAGAAAATGTAAACCTGGACAAATTCTGAATTTGATTTACATTTAATCATCAACCCACATACATTAAATTAGTTAAACATGGGAGATAAATTATTCCCCAGTTATTTAATTGCTCCGCTTAGGATGATATTAAAATTGCAATTTGGTTGCAGAAAGTTTTGTACCAAATCTGTTCTGAGTTTTTCTTGTGAATTAACAATAGTTGTGCTGGGAGAACTAATTGTAATTCTATGATTCCGTATTATGGTGATTTTATTACGATTTTATCTATCTTTCTATCTTTCTTTCATTTACCTTTCATTTATTTTTCATCTATCTTTCTATCTATCTATTTTTCTTATCTTTCTTTCTTATCTTTTTTTTTTTTTTTTTGCTTTAATTTATATGCCGCCCTTCTCCGGAGACTCAGGGCGGCTTACAATGCGCTAAGCAATAACCTTCATACTTTTGTATATATTTATACAAAGTCAGCTTATTGCCCCCACAATCTGGGTCCTCATTTTACCTACCTTTCTTATCTTTCTATCATCTACCTTCTACCTTCTATTATCTATCTTCTATCAATCATCTACCTTCTATCTATCTTTTATCTATTATCAATCTGTCATCTGTCGTACTATCTGTCATCTGTCTATCATCTATCTAGTGGACAATACAATATAGGATAAAATATTAAATTAAAATCATATATTAAATTAAGATAAAACCATATATTAAATTAAGTTAAAGCCTTATATTTAAATAAAACAATATATCTATATCTATATCTATATCTATATCTATCTATCTATCTATCTATCTATCTATCTATCTATCTATCATCTATCTATCTATATATATATAAAATATATATATATATTTGCATGACCTCTGTAGATGCCAAATAAATTAAAATTGTGATGGGACAGTGAGTTGAGAAGAAAGATGGAAAAAGCAGGAAGGAAGGGTTACAAATGGAAGACAAGCTATGAATGGCATATAAATTTAATAAGTAAAGTTCACTAACGCCCATCTCATGTAAAATTCTATGGTATCATACAACCATCCTACAGATGGCCATGACTAGGTGGCTCAGTGGCTAAGACACAGAGCTTGTTGATCAGAACAGTCGGCAGTTGGGCGGTTTGAATCCCTAGTATCGGCCTCCTGTGTGAGCAGGGGGTTGGACTAGATGACCTCCAAGTTCCCTCCCAACTCTGTTACTGTTATGTGAAATTAAGGAGGATAGTAATTATCCTAGCGGCATCAGTCCTACGGCTCTCACCGAGGCTTACTTTTGAGTACGCGCATGTTTTGTTAAAAGATACATTCCTCCTTTACTTTTATTTTATTTATTTATTTTTAAATGAAATTTAGGGTTTATGATGTTTAGCAGAGATTAGTCAAATTTGCTACAATTTTTTTTTTTTTTAAACTTTTGGTCTTGAAAATTGCATTTACTTTTTTTTTTTTTTTTTTTGCTTTAATTTATATGCCGCCCTTCTCCGGAGACTCAGGGCGGCTTACAATGCGTTAAGCAACAGCCTTCATACTTTTGTATATTTATACAAAGTCAGCTTATTTCCCCCACAATCTGAGTCCTCATTTTACCTACCTTTGAAAGGATGGAAGGCTGAGTCAACCTTGAGCCTGGCGAGATTTGAACTTGCAGTAATTGCAGGCAGCAGATGTTAATAACAGTGCTTTAGTCCACTGTACTACAGGCTCTTACTATTATGGGCACATTGTAAAAATCTGAGTTTTTCAAAATTTTAAACCCCTTTTTTAATTCCCCCAACAGCTTTATCTGGTTGTGCCTCCAGTGTCTTGCTTCTCTGCGACCAAGAAGCCTTCCTTGATGTTACGGATAAGGTAAAAAGTCATTTACTAACTTAGTCATTAAGGAGGTTTTTTTTCCTATTGACAATTTTTGATTAATGGAAGGCACTTTTTTAATAGCTGGGATATTATTATTTTTTTACTACTGTAGTAAATTTTACTTTTATTACTGGGAAAATGGAAAAAACTTCCACTATATTGGGGGAAGGCTATTTCAGGTCATAATGCTAGTTATATAAAGGTAAAACCTGCCCATTTCAGTTTATCCCCAAAAATCTGGGTCCTCATTTTACCCACCTCTGAAGGATGGAAGGCTGAGTCAACCTTGAGCCAGTCAGGATTGAACTGCTGACAGTGGGTGGAGTTAGCCTGCAATACTGCATTGTAACTGGAAGGAAGGAAGGAAGGAAATGAAGAAAGATGGATGAATGGATGGATGGATGGATGGAAGGAAGGAAATGAAAAGGAAGGAAGAAAACAGGAAAGATGGATAGATGGATGGAAGGAAGGAAATGAAAAGGAAGGAAGGAAACAGGAAGGATGGATGGGTGGATGGAAGTAAAAAGGAAGGAAGGAAACAGGAAGGATGGATGGGTGGATGGAAGTATGGAAGGAAGGAAGGAGGGAAGGAAGGAAGGGAGGGAGGAAGGAAATAAAAAGGAAGGAAACAGGAAGGAAGGATGGATGGATGGATGGAAGTATAGAAGGAAGGAAGGGAGGGAGGGAGGGAGGGAGGGAGGGAGGAATTAGGTAGAAGAAAACATGAATAAGAGACGAATTGGGGGAAGAAAAGGAAGGAAGGAAGGAAGGAATAGCAATAGAACTTAGACTTATATTCCGCTTCACAGTCCTCTCGAAGCGGTTTACAGAATCAGCCTATTGCGCCCCCCCCCCCCAAAATCTGGGTCTTCATTTTACCGACCTCAGAAGGATGGAAGGCTGAGTCAACCTTCAGCCTGGTGAGATTCGAACTGGCAAATTGCAGGCAGCCGGCAGGTAGCAGAAATAGCCTGCAGTACCATGCTCTAACCACTGCGCCACCATGGCTCATCAACAGCACCATTTCTAAACCAAGTGAACCTAAGCCATTTTTCCAGGCTCCCCCTTTTTTCATAGGCAGACCCCCCCCCCACTTTATCAAAGCACTCCAATAAATTGCTTTTAAATGATCTTCCAACTGGGTTTCTAATTGGAAAAAGCAAGCTAAAAGGTCAGCGTTCCAGAAAGCCCCAAGATGGGTTCCGGAACCATCCGCTGCTCATCCTTGCTTTGGTGCTGTCCTTTCCCCCCCCCCCCCCGCCCCCCTTCTTTGGGCCCAAAATTGAGTTTTATGGTTCTCCTTTTGGCTCCAGAATGACCGGACGCCCCTGATGATCGCGGCTCAGGGGAACCAGACGGCCATCTGCTCTCAGCTGCTCCAGAGGGGCGCCAAGGTCGACCTCCCGGATAAGGATGGCAAGTGAGTCTCTCCTTTGCGGCGACCACCCTGCGAGGCAGGCCGCAAAATCCGGCAGCCTGGAATCGGGAGAGGCAAAAGGTTTAGTCGCTTAATGAAATGGTCTGACCCAGCTCCTCAAACATGACAAAACCTTTGACGTGAACTCAAAAGATTCCTTTAATTAGGAGCACCGGCAGCCCCGGCAAAAATGTTCTCTCGCAGGCTAACAAGTCTGTCCGGCAGGGAGAGGAATAGTCATCTGCCACATCTATTCATCTCCGCCCCCTGCCTTTTATCCCCAGAGCTAGTTGTGGGGCTTCACTAGCAGCGATGGCTCTTCCGTCCCAAGGACCAGCCCATAGATTTCCACTGTTCTCCTCTCCTCTGCCTTCTGTGCTTCAGGCACTGGACCCAGCTGTTCCTCCTCTTCCTCATCAGCCACCTCCAGGGCTGACGGACGACCCAGGCTCTGCCTCTGCCTCTCTCTCTCTGACAGCTCCATTCCCTCTTCCCCCTTGGAGCTCTCAGGTTGCTCTGATGCTGACCCTGACTCCCTGCCTCCTCCTCCTCCTCCGATTCGGCTGCTGGAGGGGCCGGTGGCCGACAGGCCACAACAAGAAGGGGTCCCCAACCTGTGGGCTGCAACCCACAGCCTAATCGCCACTGGGCCAGGTGAGTGGCTGTCCGGTGTGTGAGCGCCCACGGGCACGCATGGTCTCACTCACGTGAGCGTCGCCACAAATGTCACAGGTGTTCACGCACACACATGCGCCTGCCCATCCCACAATATCATTCCCTCTCCCCATCCCGCCCCCCCCCCCCCCAGCTCGGGCCGCCAACCCGGAAAGATTGGGGAACTCTGGCCTAGAGAACTAGGTGTCCCTCAAATCCAGAGGTGGGGCCAGATGTGGGAAGAACTGCACCAACTGTTCCCTGATGTCCAAATTCGTCTCTGTGGCAAGCAGAGGGAGTTTCTTTTTTGTCCTTTTTTAAAAAATATACATTTTATTTTTTTATTTTTTTTATTTTTTTATTTGATTTATATGCCGCCCTTCTCCGGAGACTCAGGGCGGCTTACAATGTGCTCAGCAATAGCCTTCATCCTTTTTGTATATTTATACAAAGTCAGTTTATTGCCCCCACAAACTGGGTCCTCATTTCACCTACCTTAGAAAGGATGGAAGGCTGAGTCAACCTTGAGCCTTGGCGAGATTCGAACCTGCAGTAAATTGCAGGCAGCTGTGTTAATAACAGGATGCTTAGACCACTGTATTATTATTTCAAAGCAAGTAGTACGTTATATTATCGGGGTACAGTACTATCAGTCCAGTAGAGTGGTGTAGTGGCCTATAGATGGAGCTCTCGCCTCACAATCTGGAGGCTGTGAGTTCGATCCTAGGTAGAGGCAGATATTTCTCTCTCTGGGCACAATGAGAATATATCTACTGGATATAACTCCGCATTGGCAACAGGAAAGGCATCCGGCCAATAAACAGTCGGCTCCATTCAGTTGCCCAGACTCCACCCCGAAAGGAATTATGGGGTTGTTAAATGATGATGATGATGACAGTGGGATCAGTCCAGTCCAGACTATTGGTGATTACCAATAGTCCTCGACTTACAACAACAATCGAGCCCAACATTTCTGCGGCTAAGTGAGACATGAAGTGAGTTTGGCCCCATCTTGCAACCTTTCTTGCCACAGTTGTTAAGTCGATCACTGCAGTTAAGTGAAGTGAATCTGGCTTTCCCCATTGACTTTGTTTGTCAGGTGGCAAAAAGGGTGTCAGGTTTTGAGGTCATCTCAAATAAATTGCATTTCAAACAAAGTCTTTGAAGAAAAACTCCCATTTATTAAGCACGAGATTCTAGCTCCGACTCATCGCAGCCAACACTGACTTCCAGACCCAAAACCCTCTCTTTCCGTTCCCCACTCCCCTGCACTCATTGGCCATCTTCCAAGTCACTCTACCCCTAATCTACTGCTCCAGCTCAAAGGAATTTCCCCCCTCCCATCCCATCTCCTAGGGGATATTATCTCCAGGGAAAATAAGTAGGTGAAAAGTCAAACGTCCCTTTCCAGACGCCTCCGCTTCTCCTTCTTATGTCAGCACTAGAGTAAATGCAGCTTGAAGTGCTGACAAGGGGATTGCGTGACTGCGGGACACTGCAACGGTCATAAGTACGTGCCAGTTGCCAAGCCTCTGAATTTGGATGGTTGACTTAACAAACGTGGGGAGAAAAGCCGTAAAATGGGAGAAAACTCACTTAACCAATTTCTCACTCAGGAATACGAATTTTGGGCTCCATTGTGGGTGTAAGTGGAGGAAGTCTCCTGCTTGAATTGGGGGTTGGATTAGAAGACCTCCAAGATTTCTTCCAACTGTGTCATTCTCTTAAATAACCACTGAACGGTTGCAGGAACTGGGCCTGGCTAGTCTAGTGAAGAGAAGGACCAGGGGAGACAGGATAGCAGCCTTCCAGTATTTGAGGGGCTCCCACAGAGAGGAGGAAGGGGATCAAGCTATTCTCCAAAGCCCCTGAAGGCCAGACAAGGAATAATGGATGGAAACTGATCAAGGAGAGATTCCACCTGGAAATAAGGAGAAAATTTCTGACAGTGGGAACAATCAACCGATGGAACAGAAGTTACCTTCGGAAGTTGTGGGAGCTTCATCCCTGGAGGCTTCCAAGAAGAGACCGGACTGCCATCTGTCAGAAATGGTGTCAGGTCTCCTGCTTCAGGGGGGGTTGGACTAGATGACCCACAAGGTCCCTTCCAACTCTGTTAATCTGTAATCTGAAGAATGGTTACAGGAACTGGGCATGGCTAGTCTAGCAGTCTTCCAATATTTGAGAGGCTTTCAAGAAGAGACCGGACTGCCATTTGTCGAAAATGATGTAGGGCCATGATGGCGAACCTATGCACGCGTGCCGCAGGTGACACGTGGAGCTATATCTCTGGGCACGCGAGGTTTGCCCTAGGTCAGCTCCTAGCTCACCTCTCGCCTGGACTGCTGCAACGCTCTCTACATGGGGCTCCCCTTGAAGGGCACCCAGAGGCTCCAACTGGTCCAGAATGCGGCCGCGCGGGTAGTCACGGGAGCTGCATGGCGCTCCCATACAACACCGCTCCTGCGTGAGCTGCACTGGCTCCCAGTGGTCTTCCGGGTGCGCTTCAAGGTGTTGGTTATCACCTTTAAAGCGCTCCATGGCATAGGACCTGGATATCTTCGAGACCGCCTGCTGCTACCAACGGCCTCCCATCGACTTGTGCGCTCCCACAGAGAGGGCCTCCTCAGGGTGCCATCAGCCAAACAATGTAGGCTGGCGACCCCCAGGGCGAGGGCCTTCTCTGTGGGGGCACCTTCCCTCTGGAATCAGCTGCCCCCAGAGATAAGGAGAATCCAAGACCTCGGTGCCTTCCGCCGTGCCCTTAAAACGTTCTTTTTCCAGCAAGCCGGGCTGGCCTAACACTTTTTAAAAATGTTTTTAATTGTTTTGTCATTGCTTTTAATTATGGGGCCAAATATATATATATATATATATATCTTTTTAATTGTATTTTAATGATTGTAGTTTATGTTTTTACTTTGGCTGTACACCGCCCTGAGTCCTCAGGGAGAAGGGCGGTATATAAATTTGATATAAAATAAAATAAAATAAATAAAATAAAAAGCTGGCCAGTTTATTTTGGGGTCTTCCAGGCCCACCAGAAGTCCTCAGGGAGAAGGGCGGTATATAAATTTGATATAAAATAAAATAAAATAATTTATTTATTTATTTATTTATTTATTTATTTATTTATTTATTTATTTTTCAATTTATATACCGCCCTTCTCCCTAAGGACTCAGGGCGGTGCACAGTCAGAATTAAGAACATGAAATACAAATATTAAGAACAATTAAATATATATAAATTTGGCCCAAAAATTTAAAAATCACAAACCAAATAAAATAAATAAAATAAAAAGTTGGCCAGCTTATTTTGGGATCTTCCAGGCCCACCAGAAGTCAGGAAACGGGCTGTTTCCAGCCTCCGGAGGGCCTCCAGGGGAGTGGGGAAGGCCATTTTCGCCCTCCCCAGGCTCCAAGAGAGCAAAAAATCGGCCTACGGGGCCCACCATGACATCGCATGTCAAAAGCGGAGGGAGCGCATGGGGGAGTTGCGCACTCATGCGCGGGGGGCAGGGCACATTGAATTATTGGTGTGGGCACGCGCTCGATGACCTACAAGGCTCCTTCCAACTCTGTTAATCTGTTACACGGTTTCTCCCCATTTTGTCCAGGACGGCTCTCATCCTTGCGTGCGAAAACGGAGGCGCGGAGGCAGCTGACCTTCTCCTGCAGAACGGGGCCAACGTGGCTTTGATGGATAAGACCGACCACGATGCCTTGTACTACGCCACGCGAAGCAAAAACCGGATTCTTCGGAGACAGATCCGGACTGCCTTGAAGAGATGGAAAAAACGAGGTATTGGGGAGCCGGGCGGAGAAATCGCGACTCGTGTCGATCTGGCAACAAAAGTATGTGCTGGAAATATACTTTATTCCCTCTAAAAAATAAGTTCCAATCTGGAAACTGAGTGGCACATATTTTTAGAGGAGATAAAGTATACGATGAGGAAGAATTGGGGCCATCTCCACGAACGTTTTCCTTTTTCTATTTCAATTCCAAACTCAATGGCTGGCATGGACTAGTAAGGATTAATAGAGTAACTGAGTTGGAAGGGACCTTGGAGGTCATCTAGTCCGACCCCCCTCTGCCTAAGCAAGAGACCCTACCTACACCATTTCTGACCGATGGCAGTCCAGTCTCTTCTTGAAAGCCTCCAGTGTTGAAGCTCCCAGAGCTTCTGAAGGCAACTTCTGTTCCATCGGTTGATTGTTCTCACTGTCAGAAAGTTTCTCCTTATTTCTAAGTTGAATCTCTCCTTGATCCCTTTGCTGCCTTGGTTAACTTCACATGGGCAGACAGAGATGGGACTCCAACCACTGGTTGAAAATCACCCAGTTTTTCAGATAGATGGATAGATTGAGTGATAGATAGATAGATAGATAGATAGATAGATAGATAGATAGACTGATTGAGTGATTGATTGATAAATGACTGATAGATTGATCTGTCTCTGTCTATTTGCCTATATCAATCTTTCAATGTATCTATTAATCAATTTATCAATCTATCAATCAATCAATCTCTCAATCAATCTATCAATACCACTCAATCAATCAGTATATCTCAATCTATCAATCACTCAATTGATCAATCGATCACTCAATCAATCACTCTATCACTCTATCATTCAGTCAATCAGTACATCTCAATCTATCACTCAATCACTCAATCGATCAATCTATCACTCAATCACTCACTCAATCAATCGATCAATCTATCACTCAATCAGTATATCTCAATCTATCACTCAATTACTCAATCGATCACTCAATCAATCACTCAATCAATCTATTACTCTATCACTATCACTCAATCAGTATATCTCAATGTATCACTCAGTCACTCAATCGATCACTCAATCAATCTATTACTCTATCACTATAACTCAATCTATCAATCAATCAATTGATCTCTCTATCTCTCAATCAATCTATCAATCTATCACTCAGTGTATCTCAATCTATCAATCTATCACTCAGTCACTCAATCTATCAATCAAACAATTGATCATTCAATCTCTCAATAAATCTATCAATCTCTCACTCAGTCAATCAGTATATCTCAATCTATCACTCAATCACTCAATCGATCAATCAATCTATCACTCAATCAGTATATCTCAATCTATCACTCAATCAATTGATCACTCAGTCTATTACTTTATCACTATCACTCAATCAGTATATCTCAATCTATCACTCAATCAATCGATCACTCAGTCTATTACTTTATCACTATCACTCAATCAGTATATCTCAATCTATCACTCAATCGATCAATCGATCACTCAATCAGTATATCTCAATCTATCACTCAATCGATCAATCGATCACTCAATCTATTACTCTATCACTATCACTCAATCTGTCAATCAAACAATTGATCTCTCAATCTCTCAATCAATCTATCACTCAATCTATCACTCAATCAGTGTATCTCAATCTATCAATCTATCACTCAATCTATCAATCAAACAGTCAATCTGATCACTCAGTCAATCTATCTATCTGAAAAACTGGGAGATTGTCAACCCATGGAAGGAGTCCGTGTCTGTCTGCCCATGCGAAGTTAACCAAGGCAGCAAAGGGATCTCCCAGAAACCTGGCCCAGAAGTCCCCACCCCACCCCACCAGCCCTGTAAAAGAACCTGATATTTTCGACACATCCTTTCATCCGGTTCATTTTTGGTGCTTCTGTTTCCACAGAACTGGGGCTGTTTGACTCGTCGGAAACTGGTTCACAGGTAAGAGCAGCCATTTATACTTTCAATTAAAAGAACCAGGGGTTTGGTGGGGATTTTTTTTAGTTCTTTGGTACCGTCTTTCCCCGAAAATAAGACCCTGTCTTATATTTTTTTGAACCCTGAAAAAAGTGCTTGGCCTTATTTTCGGGGAGGTCTTATTATTTTGGGGCGCGTGGAGGAAACCAGAGGAAACGGCAGGGACCGGCTGCGCGTGCATTTAAATATTTTCGGGGAGGGCTTGTTTTCAGGGTGAGCTTATTTTAGTGCATGCGCTCAAAAGCCCGATTGGGCTTATTATCAGGGGAGGTCTTATTTTAGGGGAAACAGGGTACTAGCAGTTTGTTTGCATTTTTTTACTTACGGCCGTGATTCATTTAACAAAGGTGGCAATAAAAGCCGTAAAACGGGGGCAAAACTCACTTAACAAATGTCTCACTTAGCAACATCAATTCGGGGCTCAATTGTGGTCGTAGGTCATTGAAAGTGTAATTGACATCTCTCCTTGATCAGTTTCCATCCATTCTTCCTTGTCTGGCCTTCGGGTGCCTTGGAAAATAGCTTGTCCTCCTTCCTCCTCTCTGGGGCAGCCCCTCAAATATTGGAAGATGCTCTCCTGTCTCCCCCGGTCCTTCTCTTCCCTAGACTAGCCAGGCCCAGTTCCTGCAACCGTTCATCATCTGTTTTAGCCTCCTAATCCTCTTGGTTGCTCTTCTCTGCACTCTTTCTAGAGTTTCAACCTCTTTTTTATAGTGTGGTGATCAAAACTGGATGCAGTACTCTAGGTGTGGACTTACTAAGGCTTTATAGAGTGGGATTAGTACCTCCCTTGAGTCAAGGCAAGTCGAGGACTACCTGTGTGATTTCTGTCCCTTTTCCCGCAGGTGCCCTCCGAGAGCGGGAAAGACACCGACGTGAGTAGCTTGGCTTTCCAGAGCGAGGTGGGCGACCAGAGTGACGATGAAGGAGAGGCGGAGGAAGGCTCCGAATTACGGGAATGGCAGAGCAGATTCCGGGAGGAAAAGATGAAAGTGATCCAGCTGGAACTGCAGCTGGACCAAAAGACCAAAGAGTGCCAGGTCTTCTCCAAGGGGTGCCAGCTCTTGAAGGAGAAGGTCTGGGACCAAGTACAGGAGATTGGCCAGCTCCTGCCTGATCGGGAGGGACGTGTTTGCGACTGGCGGCAGCTGAGTCGGCACCTCGGCCACGATCACACGGAGGGGGATCACTGCCTAGACCTTCTGGCCCAGCAAGTCCGAGACCTGAAGGAGAGGAAGAAGCAGCAGGAAGCAGAGAAGGAGCTGGCCAAAGCTTCAACGCAAGGTGAGGTGACCAGTCCCACCAAGCTCCAGCCCGCCGGGACGGTCCGGTGGCCTGGTGAAGAAGAGGCGGAGGAGCTGAAGCACCTGCGGAATGAGCTCCAGGCAGCCCTGGAGGAGAAGGCCACCGCGGTCAGGCGGGTGGAGGAGATGGAGGGGCACATGGAGAACATGAGGGCCGTCATCGGGGTCTTCGAAGCCAAGAAGAAGTCGCAGAACGCGGCCCTCAAGGAGATGGAGGGTCGGACGCAGCAGTTGGGCGACGAGAACCGAAGGCTGCGGGGGCTCCTGGGAAAACACCTGGCCGGTCCTCCCGAGACCAGCCTTGCCCAGGCAAAGGTGGCCCAGTGCATTAAGGAGATGGAGGAGACCCAGTTCAGGGCCCGGGAGGAGATGGTGGTCATGTTGGCTGAAAACGAGGACCTGAAGAAGGAAGCCGAGGAGGCCGTCCGCAGCAGGCTGCAGTTCCAAGCGGTGCCATCCGGCGCGGTTAAGAAATGCGTCACGGCCTGGAAGAAGGTTGTCACCGGCCTGGAGGGGGCTCTGGCTAACCTGGAACAGGCCTGTTCTGCTCTCGTGGACAAAGCTCGACCTCTCCAAGAAGCCATTTTGGAGCCTCCTTCCAAAACCTTGGTCAACGGCAACGGTCTTCCTGAAGAAGAGAAGAATGGCTCTAGCCACGAGCCAGCCCGCTTAGAGACCGTCAAGGAGCTGCAGAAAGATGGGGTAGAAAAGACCCAGCTCCATAATGGTCTTGTGGGGCAGGTGAAGCTCAGGCCGAAACCTGAAGGGGTGGAAAACAAGGCCCGTCCATGCCATCGGAGAAGCTCTGACATGGAGAAGGAAGTGTGGGACCTCAAGCAGAACAACGGTGGCCTGGTGCAGGAATTGGCCCAGCTGAGCAGGGAAAGGGAGAAGCTTCAGGAAGAACTTCAGAAGTTACATGGCTCCACGGAGGGTTCTCCTCGAGCAGAGAAGACCGAGCGCCTGGTGGAAGAGCTGAAACAGACGGTGGAGGTCTTGTCCCAGGATCTCTCTCTGGAGAAAGAGGAATCGGGCAAGCTGCGCCTGAAGCTGGAGGAGCAGAGGAAGGAGGTGATGTTCGTGAGGAACAACTTCCTCAAGAAGGTGAGCCAAGACGCCAGCGGCATCATCGGCGACAACCTGGACAGCTGCATCTTGAAGGAGCTCCACTGGAAGCTGGACAACGTGGTGAGGAAGCAGAACGAGGCCTTGCAGCTGGTGTCCGAGATGGAAGAGGAGAACCGTGCCTTGGAGGCCGACCGGACCCTCCTGCTTGATCCCAGGAGCCCCGACGATGACAAAACCGGTCAAGAGATCTTCTTGGAGGCCTCCGAGGTCATCGGGGAAAACTGGAAGGTCAGAGAGCAGATGGTGGAACTGGAGAAAGGCTTGCAGGAGATGAAGAAGCTGCTGGTTGCATCTCAGGTGACTCAAGGTGACCTCAAGGCAGTCAGCCTGATGCAGCTCCTGGACCGAGTCCTGGCCCAGATGGCTGACCTGCGCCGGGAGGAAGAACAAGTCCTCGGCAAGTACGAGAAGATCTGCAGCATGCTATCCACCAGGGCTCAGGTCTTGGGGGAGGAGCTGGCGGCTCTCCGGGAGAAATACGAGGAAGCCAGGGGAGCATCTACCCGTCACAAGGATGCCCTGGACCGCGAACTGCGGAAGACTCAAGAGCTGATGGCCGAAGCTCTGGAGCACGAGGAAGAAGTGGAGGAGCTGAGAGGGAAGTCCCAGAAGTTGGAGGGCAACGTGGACAAGCTGAATAAGAAAGTGGACGACATCGCCAAGATGTGCCAGGAGAGAGACGCCAA
Organism: Pituophis catenifer annectens; assembly: GCF_029215685.1. Taxonomy (NCBI): domain Eukaryota; kingdom Metazoa; phylum Chordata; class Lepidosauria; order Squamata; family Colubridae; genus Pituophis; species Pituophis catenifer. Next base: position 26,884,921 of record NW_027256890.1, read on the forward strand.
GGTAAGAACCAAAGGGGGCGGGGAGAAGAGGCAACTTTTAACAGAATCACAGAGGTGGAAGGGACCTTGGAGGTCTTCTAGTCAGGCGTGGGTTTCACTTACCTTTACCACCAGTTCTACCCCCGCGCACTCACATCGCGTGCGCGCACTGTCTGTGCATGCACTTTGCTTGCTTGTGCGCCTTCCGCGCATGCATCCGGCCTCAAAAACGTGCTTAAATAGTATGACTTGGAGCCGGGAAAGGTGCGATTGCCGCTACGGTTTTGTGCAAACCGGCTGAATGCCACCTTCTGCTTCTAGTCCAACCCTCTGTACAAGCAGGAGACCCTATGACAAGTGGCTGTATCAGGTCTCTTAAACCCATATACAAGATGATATGTGAAAGTTAACTGAGTTGGAAGGGACCTCGGAGGTCTTCTAGTCCAACCCCCTGCTCAAGCAGGAGACCCCTAGACCCGTGATGGCGAACCTATGGCATGCGTGCCACCTGATCATATCAGTGGGCACGCGAGCTCAGCTGATTTTCGGGCCTCCTGGGCCCACCAGAAGTAGGGAAACAGGCTGTTTCCTGCCTCTGGATGGCCTCGGGGGGTGGGGGGGTGGGGAAGGCCTGTTTCCAGCCTACTTGGCAAAGCCACACGGATTCCAGAATCAAATAGAGATGCCGACTGGGAACAGAGTTAACAACGTTGCTTTCCTGCAAAGGGCCCATGTGCCTTTGCTTCTCTTTTAAGCCTTTTGGAAGGCGCCAATCATCTCCAGGCCTTACTCCCGAGTCGTCCCTTTTGTTTGTTCTTGCCTTCTGGCAGCTCTGCACATGCACACACTAGGAACAGGCTCCTCCTGTTCCTCTACATCTCTGCTGTCTGACTTTGGGGGCTCCGGAGTCTGTGTATCACTCCCAGATGGCCCTGGCCCCATCTCTGCCTCCGACGCAGAGCCCTCATCCGTACCCTCCCCAGACTCCAGGACTGGCCCATGGTCCTCCCCAGCCTCCTCACTGTCCGACTCCGCTGCCAGCTCCATGGGCTGCTGGCGGACCACAACAATTACATCTATCCATTTAGCAACTGTTCGAAGTTACAATGGCACTGAAAAAAGTGAGTTATGACAATTTTTCACACTTACGACCTTTGTGGCATCCCCGCGGTTGCGTGATCAAAATTCAGGCACTTGGCAACTGGCATGTACTTATGACGGTTGCAGTGTCCCAGGGTCACCTGATTCCCTTTTGTGACTTTCTGACCCGCAAAGTCGATGGGGAAGCTGGATTCGTTTAACAACCAGGTTCCTAACTTTAACAACTGCGGCGATTCACTTAACGACCGTGGCCAGAAAGGTCGTAAAATGAGGGAAAAACTCACTTCACCACTGCCTCGCTTAAGCACAGAAGTGTTGGGCTCCTCTGCGGTCGTACGTCGAGGACTATACCCGTGCCGTCTGATTTGGTTCCCCCTCAGATCAAGAAGCTGCTGAAGGAAACGGAGAAGCTCTCGAGCGAAATATTGAACCTACGGAGCGAACGCACTCGGCTGATCCTGCAGAACGAGGTGAGTCACACAGGACTTGGCGTGGGGGTGCGACACTTGCGATACGAAGCGATTCTGGTGCTGGCATTTGTACTATTTCGACCAGTTGGTCCTGGCGAACCTTACCAAGACTTTTGCACAGGGATTCAGCCGGTTCGGAGAACCGGTAAAATCGACCACCTGCTGGAACCGCCCACTCCTCCCTGCCCTATATATTATCTTTCCTTCGCCACGCGGTCCAGCTAATCTCTGTGGAGTAGTGGCTGGGGAAATTGGTTTTTATGCTGTATGTTATGCACGAGGACAGCTGGTCCTCGACTTACGACTTACAATGGAGCCCAGAATTATGACGAATAAATTGTTGCCGTTGCTTAAGCGAGGCGGCCATGCGATTCCAGCTCTTCCCATTGCAGTCATTATGCAGAGTCAAGGAGGCTCTGGGTTGCTGAAAGGATGGTCGTAAGTTGAGGACTGCCTGTATGGGGTTGTTGAGTCTGCTGACTGCTGAGCCCCCATGGGCCGTTTCTCACCCCTTCGCTTGGCTTCTTTCAGGTTGCGCAAAAGAATCACCAAGAAATCGTGGCCATATACAGGACTCACCTGCTCAATGCAGCCCAGGTAAGACAGGTGGGAGCTTCCAGCAGCTTTCTCTCCTCTCCCTCTTTCCTTTCTCTCTTTCCTTCTCCCTCTTTCTTTTCTCTCTCTCCCTCTCTCCTCTCTTTCTCTCTTCTCTCTCCACCTTTCTCCCCCTCTTTCTCTCCCTCTTCTTTCTCCCTCTCTCCTCTCCCTTTATCTCTCTCTCCTCCTCTTTTTCTCCCTCTCTTCTTCTCTCTTTCTCTCCCTCTCTCCCCCTCTTCTTCTTTCTCCCTCTCTCCTCTCCCTTTATATCTCCCCCTCTCTCATCTCCCTCCCTCTCTTCTCCTTTCTCTCCCTCTCCCTTTCACTTTCCCTCTCCTTTCTCTCTCCCTATCTCCTTCTCTCTCCTTCTCTCTCCCTCTCTTCTCTCCCTTTATCTCTCCCTCGTCTTTCTTCCTCTCTTCTCTCCCTTTATCTCTCCCTCGTCCTCTTTTTCTCCCTCTCTTCTTCTCTTTCTCTCCTTCTCTCCCCCTCTTCTCTCTCCCTCTCTCCTTTCTCCCTTTCTCCCTCTTTTTCTTTTTCTCTCTCCTTCTCTCTCTCTCTTTCTTCCCTCTTCCTCTCTCCTTTCTCTCTCTCCCTCTCTCCCCCCTCTCCTTTCTCTCTCTCTCCCTTTCTTCTTCTTCTCTCTCTCCCCATGTCTTCTTCTCTCCCTCTGTCTCTTTCTCTCTCTCCCGCATCTCTCCTTTCCCTCACTCTCCCTTTCTCTCCCTCTCTCCTCCTCCCTCTTTTCCTCCTCTCTCCTTCTCTCTTTCTCTTTGTCTCCTCTCCCTATCTATCTACCTGCCCCCTTTCTCCCCCTTTCTCTCTCCCCTTCGCCCCTTTCTCTATAGAATAAAATAGAATAGAGAATAGAATAGAATGAATAGAGAATAGAATAGAATTCAGAATAGAATAGAATAGAAAATAGAACAGAAAAAATAGAATAGAATAGAATAGCCATAGCAATAGCTCTTAGATTCATATACAGCTTTCCAGCCCTCTCTAAGCAGTTTACAGAGTCAACCTCTTGCCCCTAACAATCTGGGTCCTCATTTAACCGACCTCGGAAGGACAGAAGGACGAGTCAACCTTGAGCCGGTCAGGATCGAACTGGTGGCAGTGGGCAGAATTAGCCTGCAGTACTGCATTCTCACCACTGCGCCACCACGGCTCCCAATTATGGTCGTAGGTCAAGGACTAGCACTATTAGATTTGTTTCTGGCAAAGAAATTGAAGAATGAGTGTTTGCTTTGAAGGGAAATCCTTGCGTGGGCCAGTGATGCTAGAATCTACATTATTGGGGCGATCTTTTTCTCCAATGCAGGGGTACATGGATGAAGAAGTCCACGCCATGCTGTTGCGGATCCTGAGGACAGACTGAAGTCTGGAAAACTCTGAGTAAGAATCATATTTATATATATATATATATATATTTCTAAAAATCACATCTATGATCGCCATTATTCAGAATTTCATTTGATCCCTAAATCTTCCCCTCCTGATAAACGAGATTTCACTCACCACCAGCAGTTTTTTTTAAGGGTCTCCCACACTTCTGTTTTTTTCTCAAGTGGCAGGCAGTTCCAGGGACAGCTTCGCAGGCTCAGTCGGAGAACCATTTAAGAACTGACTGGCTGAAAATGTCACCAGATACCCGGTTCATACTATCATATGTGGTGGACATGTCAAAAAGCAAAAAAATACTGGACAAAAATACATGGTTGGAAAAAAATGATAAAACAATTTATAGACTTGAAACCAGAGGCATTTTGTTGGGTATTTTCCCAACAAAAGGGAATGTATATCTGATTTTACATATATTGACTGCAGCAAGAATAGTATTTGCACAACAATGGAAAACCAACAGATGAAGACGTGATTAGAAAAATATTAGAATGTGCAGAAATGAATAAGCTAACATTTACAATTAAAGAAAAAAAAAAGAATGAATATTTTTTGACTTGGGAGTTATTTTATCAACGGCTAGCTGACAAAAACAGGAGCTAGAAAGAGGGAAATATGTGAAAGGGATCAATGATATAAGGAAGATAGGTTAACTTGGTTAAATAAATAGTATGATTATTACAGTTATTAACATTAATACGATTGATATTAATGCAACGATTATTGTTGTGAATACTTCGATTATTACTTTCTAAAATGATTTGTACCCTGACAACACACTGTTCAATTGAAACTGGAATTTTTGTACCTTAAAAAAATAAAATAAAAATGATTACAAAAAAAAAAAAGAAAAAAAAATTCAGCGTCTCAACCGCAGGATCAATTCAACGCCATCTGAAACGTGGACTTTCCCAAACAAATCCAAGTTGCCTTCAAACACACGTTTGGGAATCAGAGGGAATTGCGATCCCTTTTTTTCCATTCCAGATTTTAATTTCACAGCCCCAAATGTTCACGGCACTAAAACCATTTTTTCCATCCTCTCTTCCTGCAGGCGAGAAACCAGCTCCCAATCCTCCCAAGAGCCGGCTCCGATTTCGGGGATCGCCCGTTGCCCAAAACCACGCAGGAAGGATGCAACGTTGCAAAGCACGCCAGACCATCTGCCTTTTTTGGCCAGTGGCTGGAATTCCGAATGCGAAATGGGACCTCCGTTTGCACGGGTGTCTCTGGACATCCGCCTCGCTCTTTAGATGGAGATCCGGGTTGGGGAAAGGGAGAGAAACTAAAAGGACAAGGCTCTTCTCTGCCGTGAGGTTTTGGGGCGTAAGCCATTCTTGCGAGGGACTTGCTCTTCATTGGACGGACGCCAGCAGGAACCACGAACCAGAGCTGGGAGTTATCAAATATTTCTCATCCCGTAATTATTATTAAAATTCGGAAATCACCCTGTACTTTACAACCAGCAATTTGGCACGGAGATTTAAGATGGGCTGTTGCAATGCATGCAACTAAAAGCAGGTTCTCGAAGAGCTGGGATGATCTAGATCAGTGATGAGTAACCTTTTTGTCGTCGCGTGCCGAAAGTACATGCGTGCACATGGAACAGCGCGCGTGCATGCCTGTACCCATAATGCAATGTGCATGGCCCCCTGAACCCTGTACCCCGTGCATGCATGCATGCATGACCCCTCCGCCCCGTTTTGGGCCTAGCAGGCCTCCCTGCAGCCTCTGTGGCCCGTTTTTGGTCCAAGAGGCTGCAGGGAGGCCTGCTAGGCCCAAAATGGGCCGCAGGGGGTGCGCCACCGCCCCCCACGCATGTACGCGCAACCCCCGGGCATGCACACGCATTTCCTGCATGTGCTCCCCCCCCTTGCATGCGTAGCAGAGACCCAAAAATCAGCTGCTTGGCGGTAGGCATGCACACATATGGGGTGGTACTGAGCTGGGCAACGGCTCGCGTGCCTGCAGAGAGGGCTCCATGTGCCACGTGTGGCACGCGTGCCAAAGGTTCGCCATCACTGTTCTAGATCAGCGTTTCTCAACTGTGGCCTCTGGCAGATGTGTGGTCTGGGGAATTCTGGGAATTGAAGTCCACGCGTCTTCCAGAGACCCACGGTTGAGAAACCCTGGCCGAAATTTTTGCACTGCCGTTCCTGTTTCGGGCCATTCCTTGCCAAAGAAATATATACACTGCTAAGAAAATATAAATATTCGGGGGAGACCCAAAGGTGCTTTAGTCTGATTTTTACAAAAGGTGGATAAACCTTTGTTTGAGTTATCAGGATGTGGGGTTTTTTTTAAAACAAACAAACAAGCAGAACCTTACAAATAAATGATGGGCGTCTTCTTTGATGACTCTTGCGTATTCCATTTTAGTCTTGCCGATTGCCAAAATTCACGGTAAACTGGAAAATCGTTTGGATCTTGGAATCCGTGTGCAGCGGCAGCCAACAAAGTTAAGGAATGCCCAGGCTGCGTGAACAGAGGGGTAGAATCAAGATCACGTGAAGTGTTAATACCACTTTATAATGCCTTGGTAAGGCCACACTTGGACTCCTGCATCCAGTTTTGGTCAAAAAAGATGTTGAGACTCTGGAAAGAGTGCAGAGAAGAGCAAGCAAGATGATTAGGGGACTGGAGGATAAAACATAGGAAGAACGGTTGCAGGAACTGGGTATGTCTACTTTAATAAAGAGAAGGACTAGGGGAGACATGATAGCAGTGTTCCAATATCTCAGGGGCTGCCCCAAAGAAGAGGGAGTCAAGCTATTCTCCAAAGCACCTGAAGGAAGGACAAGAAGCAATGGGTGGAAACTCATCAAGGAGAGAAGCAACTTAGAACTAAGGAGAAATTTCCTGACAGTGAGAACAATTAACCAGTGGAACAACTTGCCACCAGAAGTTGTGGATGCTCCAACACTGGAAGTTTTTAAGAAGAGATTGGATAATCATTTGTCTGAAGTGTAGGGTTTCCTGCCTAAGCAGGGGGTTGGACTAGAAGACCTCCAAGGTCCCTTCCGACTCTGTTATTCTATTCTATTCTATTCTATTCTATTCTATTCTATTCTATTCTATTCTATTCTATTCTATTCTATTCTATTCTATTCTATACTTTTAATGAAAAGAAGGACTAGGGGAGACATGATAGCAGGGTTCCAATATTTGAGGGGCTGCCCCAAGGAAGAGGGGTATTCCCCACCTATTCTCCAAAGCACTTGAAAGCAGGACAGGAAGCAACGGATGGAAACTCATCACGGAGTGAAGCAACCTAGAACCAAGGAGAAATTTCCTGACAGTGAGAACAATTAACCAGCGGAACGACTTGCCACCAGAAGTCGTAAGTGCCCCATCACTGGAGGCTTTCAAGAAGAGATTGGACAGGCACTTGTCTGGAATGGTACAGGGTCTCCTGCCTGAGCAGGGGGTTGGACTAGATAACCTCCGAGGTCCCTTCCCGCCCTGGGATTCTATTCCCACCTTGCAGAGCTGATTCTGCATTTGCAAAGTTGTTTTTCCCCACCCTAGACTGCGCTTTCCACCCCTGGGAAAAAAAGGCGAGGCAGGAAGAAATCTCTGGATGTAGAAAATATATATATATATATTGGTTCGATTTATATGCCGCCCTTTCTCCGGAGACTCAGGGTGGCTTACAATGCGTTAAGCAATAGCTTCATACTTTTGTATATACCTGCTTAGTTGGGCTTTCGGCCACCCCTAAGCGGTGTTCTTTTTTATACAAAGTCAGCTTATTGCCCCCACAAACCGGGTCCTCATTTTACCTACCTCGGAAGGATGGAAGGCTGAGTCAACCTTGAGCCTGGTGAGATTTGAACTTGCAGTAATTGCAGGCAGCTGGTGTTACTTAACAGTGCTTTAATCTGCTGTGCCACCAAGGCTCTTAATATATATATTGCGGCATGAATTTTTGGCAAGGGCTTTCTGGATTTTTTTGTGCAAGGAGGAGTACGAACCCGAGAGGGGTAAAAAAAATATCTAGAAACGGATGCAAAATAACCTTCCCCAGATCCCCGAGGCAACAACGGCTGGAGATGGGCTTTGTGCAAGGAAAAGGAATCGTGTCTCGCTATTTTTGATGGTTTCTTTCTGCGGCTTTTGTATCTCCACCAGGAGAGGTGGAAGAAGGGAAAAATGGGGGGGGGGCTGCCCTGTTGAACAGTCACACACAGATACCCCAAATATCCACATAGCTCCCCCTCCTGTGTCCCCAAAGGCCTGGAAAACCTGGCAGTTCTCGGAGGCTTCGGGACCATCCGGTTCTCGGGCCTCCATCGTTTTCTCTTCTTTTTTTTTTTTTTTTTTTTATAATTTTTTATTGAAAATTATTAAAAAATACAGAAAAAAATATAATAATATGGATAGAATTGCAGAGAGTAATATAATACATATAGAGTTTTAAAGTATCAATTTTCGCCTGGAGAAAGTACAAACTTCCATTAAGCTAACTCATCAAAAGAAAGGAAGTTTTAACCAGAAAAAAAAATTCTCAATCGTCATGCAGTACTCCTGGAAGTATTTACCCACATTCACATTAAGGTTAATATTTTCGTTCTTCTTAAGATTTCTTTTTTTGCAGCCAAGCATACCATCTGTCCCAGCTCCTATATAACCCCGATTCTTGTCTATCTCGCAAAAGTCCAGTAAGCTTGTCTGCTTCTGCACAGTCCATGATCTTTGCAATTAACGTAGCCTCCGATGGGATATTTTTAGATTTCCATTCTTGCGCGAACGAGATCCTGGCTGCAATGATGATGTGGAGAGCGAGATACCAATTAGATTTGTTTAAATTCTCTGGTTTCATGCCTAGTAAAAACGTTTCCGGGTTCAAATCTATTCTACATCCTATGATTTCTAAAATCCATTTTTGAATTCTAACCCAATATTCTTTTGCTCGGGGACAGGTCCACCAACTATGAAAGTAAGTTCCCATAGCGGCGTTGCATTTCCAGCAAACCGGAGAGGTCCCCGGGAACATCTTCGATAATCTAGCCGGGGGCAGGTGCCATCTATATAGCATTTTGTATATATTTTCCTTATAGGAAACTGACATTGTTAATTTTAAGGTTGTCCCCCAGATTTCTTCCCATTTTTCAAGTTCAATCGAGTATCCCAAATTTCTCCCCCAGGCAATCATTGAGTCTTTGATGACCTCCTCTCCAATCCAGTCCATTAAGAGGAATTGATAGAGTTTGGATAATACCTTCTCATCCTTCCCCAACAAGATCTTATCAAGTTCCTGTAGAGAATTATAAATTCCTCCTTTATTTTTATCCTGAGCTGTCCTAGATTGGATCTGATTGTATGACCACCAATCTAGCTCATAGCCTAATTCCCCCAGCATATTTCGAGATTTTACTTTGCCTGAAGGATCCAACAGAGCTTGGTAGATTAGTGGTTTATTTCTGTTGTAAAGAGTCGGGTGTGTCATTGCCTCTAAAGGGGAAAGCCAAATCGGAGTCATCAGGTAAAATTTATTTCTTATTCGATCCCATATGGTCATCAAAACCTTTCAAATAAAGTGGTCCATAAAATATTTATGTTTTTTGGGCCTTTCCTGACTCAGATAATAGTGCCACCCCTGTTGCAAATTGTGGCCTTCCAAGCTAAGGATTCTCCTCCTCCTCAAGGCAATCCAGTCTCTGATCCAAGTTAAGACAGCTGCCTGGTGATAAAGCTCCCATTTAGGTAGGCCAAATCCTCCCCTGGAAGGGGATTCTTGAAGCATTTTCAATTTAATCCTTGGTTTTTTATTCTGCCATACAAATCTATGTATACACTGATCTAAAGAATGAAAAAAATTTGTATCTACTAAAACTGGGGCTGTCTGAAAGAGAAAAATCCATTTAGGCAGGATATACGTCTTAACTACTGCAATTCTACCTAATAATGATAGCTGTAAACTTTTCCATCCTTCCAACATTTCTTTAGTTTGACTAAGTAGTTTTTGGTAGTTGTCTTCTTTAATGGTCGAGCATTTAGATGAAAGCCTATGAATACTATGAATAAAGAGGGCCCTTCAGTGATCATCCAGCTGGACCCGGATTACCTACATTAATGTCACAAAGCAGGAGCTCCAGAAAGATTTCAAAGTCCCCCCATTCCGGATAAAAGGAGGAAGCCCCCTCCTAGAAGCCAGGGATCTGGGGGGGGGCAGCCCCTTCCCCCTCTGCCAGCCCCCCTCCAAGCACAGCAGACGCCTGGGGGGGGTCATTGGGGGTCCCCAGCAGGTCCTCCCTGTAGGGAATAGAGCTGTAGGGGATTCTGGGAGGGCAGCCGCTGCTCCTAGGGGTCTTTGGACCCCCCCCACCAAAAATTACCTGAGGAAGAGGAAGATTTATTTATTTTATTTATTTATTTTATTCGGCTTATATGCCGCCCTATCTCACAATGGACTCAGGGCGGCTCACAACAATAAAACACAAGCCACAATAAAAATAAAAGACTAAAATCTAAAAAAAATTAAAATTAACCTATTAAAACCCTTAAAACCCCGTCATCAGACCAGGTCAAGGGATTTGAAAAGCCAAGTTTTTAATTCCCGGCGGAAGGTGCGAAGGTCGGGCGCTAGTCGGAGCTCCAAGGGGAGTTGATTCCAGAGGGTGGGCGCCCCAACCGAGAAGGCTCTACCCCTGGGGGCCGCCAGCCGCCACTGTCTAGCCGACGGCACCCTGAGTAGGCCCTCTCTATGGGCGCGAACCGGGCGATGGGATGTTGTTGCTGGCTGTAGGTGGTCCGCCAAATATCCTGGTCCTAAGCCATGTAGGGCTTTATAGGTCAACACCAGCACCTTGAATCTCACCTGGAGGGCAGCCGGTAGCCAACGCAAACTGCGCAGGAGGGGTGTAACATGGGAGTATCGGGATTCTCCCATCACAACCCGCGCGGCTGCATTTTGCACCAGCTGAAGCCTCCGAGTGGTCCTCAAGGGCAGCCCCATGTGGAGAGCGTTGCAGTAGTCAACCAGGGACCAGGAAGGCATTGGGCAGCCAGGATGGCACTTTGGGCAGCAGGGAGCTGGCCTGGGTATGGAGGGCTGGGCCTTCCCTGACTGTGACAGCCAAGAAGCAGCTGCTGGAAGGAAGTTTTGGCTTGCAGAAGCGAAGTGACCTTCAGCCGTTCGTTTCTGGCTCAGCTGAACAACAAACTGGATAAGAGGAGGGATTCTTATCCGGTTCTATGGTTTTGGGAGTTGTGGGGTTTGTGCAACATGGGCTTTGTGTTCCTAAAAAGGGTTGGGCGATTTCCATTGTGAAATATCCCGTCTTGAATGAGTTGTCAACGGAGCCGAACGTCCGGCTTCCACTTTCTATTCTCTCTAAGCACCGGGAGCCGTTTTCTCCTTCCAAAGATTCCTCGATGCCCCTGGCAGGAATGTGGAATGAGTCTCAGGCAGGTTCCTTCTCAGCAGCTTGATTTTTCCTGGCTTTTCTTCGGAGTCATATTTTATTTGGGGAAATGGAGAGCGGGGAGTTGGATTCCTTCCCAGAGCAGGTTAGTGGGGTGGGGGGGGGGCAGGGAATGGGGATTTTGCAGGAACCTTCCCCGGTCAAGCCACGCCCACCAAGCCACGCCCACAGATCCAGTAGTAGAAAATTTTGAAATCCACCCTTGCATAACTCCATCTTCAGATGCTATTCCTGGTATGGGATGTTTTGTATGCATGCAGAGAAAGAAGAACTCTTGCAATCTTGGACTTTTAGGCTTGCTGTCAATCATCAGCCATCATATTGATGCATGATGGGTCCTCAAACTATGGCCCGCGGGCCGCATGCGGCCTACTGAACCAATTAATCCGGCCTGCAGAGCACCATGAGGTTGCCCTGCCCACATCACCCCACCCACCCTTCAGCAGAGTGCAGGACTTGCCTTCGGGAGACCTGCAGGCTGGAACCAAAAGGTAAACTCAACAATTTTAGCCTGCAAAATGCTTGTGGAGGTAGGGGGGAGGTAGAAGAGGCCAAAAAAAACCCAGGCAAAAATGGCCCGTTTTTGCCCAAAAAATGAGCCATTTTTGCCTGATTTTAGCCTGCAGAATGCTTGTGGAGGTGGGGTGTATCTGAAAAGGCAAAAAAAAAAAAAAAAAAAAAACCAGGCAAAAATGACCCATTTTTCACCTTCACCGCCTCCACAAGATAGATAGATAGATAGATAGATAGATAGATAGATAGATAGATAGATAGATAGGCAGAAAGAGAGAGAGAGAAAAGAGAGGGAGGGAGAGAGAGACAGAAAGAGAAGAGGGAGGGAGGGAGAGGAGGAAAGAGGGAAAGAGAGAGGGAGAGAGAAAGAGAAAGAGAGAAAGAATGAAAGAGAAAAAGAGGGGGGAGAGAGAGAAAAGAGGGAGAGAGAGACAGAAAGAGAAGAGGGAGGGAGAGAAGGAAAGAGGGAAAGAGAAAGAGGGAGAGAGAAAGAGAGAGAAAGAGAAAGAAACAGAGAACAGAGAAACACAGAAAGAATGAAAGAGAAAAAGAGGGGGAGAGAGAGATAAAGAGAGGGGCGAGAGAGATAGAGGGAGAGAGAGAAAGAAAGAGAGAAAGAAGGACAGAAAGAGAGAGGGGGAGAGAGAAAGAGAGAGAAAGAAAGAAAGAATGAAAGAGAGAAAGAGGGAGGAGAGAGAGAGAGAATGAAAGAGAAAGAGGGAGGAGAGAGAAAGAAAGAATGGAAGAGAAAGGGAGGAGAGAGAAAGAGAGAGAGAGAAAAGAGAGGGAGAGAGGGAAGGAAAGAGAGAGAGAGAGAGAGAGACAAAGAGAGATTTCTCAAGCTCCTTGGGGCTGAGAAGAAACTGAGACTCCTAAACAACTGAAAAAAACGATCCAATAAAAAGAAAAGGCAACCAAAAGAGCAACGTGCAAACAAAAGCAAATAAAACACCCCCAGGAGCAAAACAAATTAAAGTTTAATTTGTGTGCATTGTTCAATGGACTGTTAAATTGGCCCACCCAGTCACATGACCTAGCCACGCCCACCTAGTCACATGGCCACCTAGCCAGCTGATCCGGCCCCCCAACAGTTTGAGGGACCGTGAATTGGGCCCCTGCTTAAAAAGTTTGAGGACCCCTGTACTAATGGCTCTTTTGAACAACAGGCAGGTTGTCTTCCACGAATGGCTATTTTATAGGTGACCTTAGGACTGAAATATTTCTGCTGGGAGGGGAGGGGCCAGGCGAGGAACCCCTTGACGTGAGTGACATTGAGTTGACCACGCCTACCCAATAACAGGTCCATCAAGCCACACCCATTGTCACATGACCATCAAGCCACGCCCACAAAATAAGCCACACCCACAGAACCAGTAGTTTAAAATTTTAGAACCCATCCCTGGTTACATCCAAACCTGCCCCCTCCCCTCCCTCCCCTGTGACATCAGAGATGACCCCCCCCACAGGTCACTAAGCAACAGCCAATGGGTGGGCAGACACGCCCTTTGCAGGCAGGTTGCCAGGAGGTGCCACCTGGGCTCAGGTTCTCTGACAGTTGGGAGAGGTTGACATCCACTCCCATCCTCAATGGGGGCCAATTTCCTTTAGAAATGAAGGCAGCGAGCTAGGAACCCCGGATTTGGGAGTTCTAATCCTGGAATAGGGAGGAGAGCCGGGTGGGTGCCTCGGCCACAAGCCAGGAAAGGATGAATCCTTCTCCAGCAATAGGCAGCATGAGTTCGAGTTCTGCTTTACAAATGAAAGTTCGTCTAGAGACTTTGGGCCAATAATCAGGAGACAGTCAATATTGGTGGAATATGACACAGGACAGCCAGGTTTATGATGGTGAGTATTTTTTAATATTATATAGATGAGCCAGGTTCTTCCCTTTGCAGGAATAAGAGAAAAAGTGGATAATTAAGGATTATGACAGAGGACAGCCAGGTTTATGATGGTGAGTATTTTTTAATATTATATAGATGAGCCAGGTTCTTCCCTTTGCAGGAATAAGAGAAAAAGTGGATAATTAAGGATTATGACAGAGGACAGCCAGGTTTGTGATGGTGAGTATTTTTTAATATTATATAGATGAGCCAGGTTCTTCCCTTTGCAGGAATAAGAGAAAAAGTGGATAATTAAGGATTATGACAGAGGACAGCCAGGTTTATGATGGTGAGTATTTTTTAATATTATATAGATGAGCCAGGTTCTTCCCTTTGCAGGAATAAGAGAAAAAGTGGATAATTAAGGATTATGACAGAGGACAGCCAGGTTTGTGATGGTGAGTATTTTTTAATATTATATAGAGCCAGGTTCTTAACTTTGCAGGAAAAAGAGAAAAAGTGGATAATTAAGGATTATGACAGAGGACAGCCAGGTATGTGATGGTGAGTATTTTTTAATATTATATAGAAGAGCCAGGTTCTTCCCTTTGCAGGAATAAGAGAAAAAGTGGATAATTAAGGATTATGACAGAGGACAGCCAGGTTTGTGATGGTGAGTATTTTTTAATATTATATAGATGAGCCAGGTTCTTCCCTTTGCAGGAATAAGAGAAAAAGTGGATAATTAAGGATTATGCCAGAGGACAGCCAGGTTTGTGATGGTGAGTATTTTTTAATATTATATAGATGAGCCAGGTTCTTCCCTTTGCAGGAATAAGAGAAAAAGTGGATAATTAAGGATTATGCCAGAGGACAGCCAGGTTTGTGATGGTGAGTATTTTTTAATATTATATAGATGAGCCAGGTTCTTCCCTTTGCAGGAATAAGAGGAAAAAGTGGATAATTAAGGATTATGACAGAGGACAGCCAGGTTTGTGATGGTGAGTATTTTTTAATATTATGTAGATGAGCCAGGTTCTTCCCTTTGCAGGAATAAGAGAAAAAGTGGATAATTAAGGATTATGCCAGAGGACAGCCAGGTTTGTGATGGTGAGTATTTTTTAATATTATATAGATGAGCCAGGTTCTTCCCTTTGCAGGAATAAGAGAAAAAGTGGGTAATTAAGGATTATGACAGAGGACAGCCAGGTTTGTGATGGTGAGTATTTTTTAATATTATATAGATGAGCCAGGTTCTTCCCTTTGCAGGAATAAGAGAAAAAGTGGATAATTAAGGATTATGACAGAGGACAGCCAGGTTTGTGATGGTGAGTATTTTTTAATATTATATAGATGAGCCAGGTTCTTCCCTTTGCAGGAATAAGAGGAAAAAGTGGATAATTAAGGATTATGACAGAGGACAGCCAGGTTTGTGATGGTGAGTATTTTTTAATATTATATAGATGAGCCAGGTTCTTCCCTTTGCAGGAATAAGAGAAAAAGTGGATAATTAAGGATTATGACAGAGGACAGCCAGGTTTGTGATGGTGAGTATTTTTTAATATTATATAGATGAGCCAGGTTCTTCCCTTTGCAGGAATAAGAGAAAAAGTGGATAATTAAGGATTATGACAGAGGACAGCCAGGTTTGTGATGGTGAGTATTTTTTAATATTATATAGATGAGCCAGGTTCTTCCCTTTGCAGGAATAAGAGAAAAAGTGGATAATTAAGGATTATGACAGAGGACAGCCAGGTTTGTGATGGTGAGTATTTTTTAATATTATATAGATGAGCCAGGTTCTTCCCTTTGCAGGAATAAGAGAAAAAGTGGATAATTAAGGATTATGACAGAGGACAGCCAGGTTTGTGATGGTGAGTATTTTTTAATATTATATAGATGAGCCAGGTTCTTCCCTTTGCAGGAATAAGAGAAAAAGTGGATAATTAAGGATTATGACAGAGGACAGCCAGGTTTGTGATGGTGAGTATTTTTTAATATTATGTAGATGAGCCAGGTTCTTCCCTTTGCAGGAATAAGAGAAAAAGTGGGTAATTAAGGATTATGACAGAGGACAGCCAGGTTTGTGATGGTGAGTATTTTTTAATATTATATAGATGAGCCAGGTTCTTCCCTTTGCAGGAATAAGAGAAAAAGTGGGTAATTAAGGATTATGACAGAGGACAGCCAGGTTTGTGATGGTGAGTATTTTTTAATATTATATAGATGAGCCAGGTTCTTCCCTTTGCAGGAATAAGAGAAAAAGTGGGTAATTAAGGATTATGACAGAGGACAGCCAGGTTTGTGATGGTGAGTATTTTTTAATATTATATAGATGAGCCAGGTTCTTCCCTTTGCAGGAATAAGAGAAAAAGTGGATAATTTAGGATTATGACAGAGGACAGCCAGGTTTGTGATGGTGAGTATTTTTTAATATTATATAGATGAGCCAGGTTCTTCCCTTTGCAGGAATAAGAGAAAAAGTGGATAATTAAGGATTATGACAGAGGACAGCCAGGTTTGTGATGGTGAGTATTTTTTAATATTATATAGATGAGCCAGGTTCTTCCCTTTGCAGGAATAAGAGAAAAAGTGGATAATTAAGGATTATGACAGAGGACAGCCAGGTTTGTGATGGTGAGTATTTTTTAATATTATATAGATGAGCCAGGTTCTTCCCTTTGCAGGAATAAGAGAAAAAGTGGATAATTAAGGATTATGCCAGAGGACAGCCAGGTTTGTGATGGTGAGTATTTTTTAATATTATATAGATGAGCCAGGTTCTTCCCTTTGCAGGAATAAGAGAAAAAGTGGATAATTAAGGATTATGACAGAGGACAGCCAGGTTTGTGATGGTGAGTATTTTTTAATATTATATAGATGAGCCAGGTTCTTCCCTTTGCAGGAATAAGAGAAAAAGTGGGTAATTAAGGATTATGACAGAGGACAGCCAGGTTTGTGATGGTGAGTATTTTTGAATATTATATAGATGAGCCAGGTTCTTCCCTTTGCAGGAATAAGAGAAAAAGTGGGTAATTAAGGATTATGACAGAGGACAGCCAGGTTTGTGATGGTGAGTATTTTTTAATATTATATAGATGAGCCAGGTTCTTCCCTTTGCAGGAATAAGAGAAAAAGTGGATAATTAAGGATTATGACAGAGGACAGCCAGGTTTGTGATGGTGAGTATTTTTTAATATTATATAGATGAGCCAGGTTCTTCCCTTTGCAGGAATAAGAGAAAAAGTGGATAATTAAGGATTATGACAGAGGACAGCCAGGTTTGTGATGGTGAGTATTTTTTAATATTATATAGATGAGCCAGGTTCTTCCCTTTGCAGGAATAAGAGAAAAAGTGGATAATTTAGGATTATGACAGAGGACAGCCAGGTTTGTGATGGTGAGTATTTTTTAATATTATATAGATGAGCCAGGTTCTTCCCTTTGCAGGAATAAGAGAAAAAGTGGATAATTAAGGATTATGCCAGAGGACAGCCAGGTTTGTGATGGTGAGTATTTTTTAATATTATATAGATGAGCCAGGTTCTTCCCTTTGCAGGAATAAGAGAAAAAGTGGATAATTAAGGATTATGACAGAGGACAGCCAGGTTTGTGATGGTGAGTATTTTTTAATATTATATAGATGAGCCAGGTTCTTCCCTTTGCAGGAATAAGAGAAAAAGTGGATAATTAAGGATTATGACAGAGGACAGCCAGGTTTGTGATGGTGAGTATTTTTTAATATTATATAGATGAGCCAGGTTCTTCCCTTTGCAGGAATAAGAGAAAAAGTGGATAATTAAGGATTATGACAGAGGACAGCCAGGTTTGTGATGGTGAGTATTTTTTAATATTATATAGATGAGCCAGGTTCTTCCCTTTGCAGGAATAAGAGAAAAAGTGGATAATTAAGGATTATGACAGAGGACAGCCAGGTTTGTGATGGTGAGTATTTTTTAATATTATATAGATGAGCCAGGTTCTTCCCTTTGCAGGAATAAGAGAAAAAGTGGATAATTAAGGATTATGACAGAGGACAGCCAGGTTTGTGATGGTGAGTATTTTTTAATATTATATAGATGAGCCAGGTTCTTCCCTTTGCAGGAATAAGAGAAAAAGTGGATAATTAAGGATTATGACAGAGGACAGCCAGGTTTGTGATGGTGAGTATTTTTTAATATTATATAGATGAGCCAGGTTCTTCCCTTTGCAGGAATAAGAGAAAAAGTGGATAATTAAGGATTATGACAGAGGACAGCCAGGTTTGTGATGGTGAGTATTTTTTAATATTATATAGATGAGCCAGGTTCTTCCCTTTGCAGGAATAAGAGAAAAAGTGGATAATTAAGGATTATGACAGAGGACAGCCAGGTTTGTGATGGTGAGTATTTTTTAATATTATATAGATGAGCCAGGTTCTTCCCTTTGCAGGAATAAGAGAAAAAGTGGATAATTAAGGATTATGACAGAGGACAGCCAGGTTTGTGATGGTGAGTATTTTTTAATATTATATAGATGAGCCAGGTTCTTCCCTTTGCAGGAATAAGAGAAAAAGTGGATAATTAAGGATTATGACAGAGGACAGCCAGGTTTGTGATGGTGAGTATTTTTTAATATTATATAGATGAGCCAGGTTCTTCCCTTTGCAGGAATAAGAGAAAAAGTGGATAATTAAGGATTATGACAGAGGACAGCCAGGTTTGTGATGGTGAGTATTTTTTAATATTATGTAGATGAGCCAGGTTCTTCCCTTTGCAGGAATAAGAGAAAAAGTGGATAATTAAGGATTATGCCAGAGGACAGCCAGGTTTGTGATGGTGAGTATTTTTTAATATTATATAGATGAGCCAGGTTCTTCCCTTTGAAGGAATAAGAGAAAAAGTGGATAATTAAGGATTATGACAGAGGACAGCCAGGTTTGTGATGGTGAGTATTTTTGAATATTTTGTAGATGAGCCAGGTTCTTCCCTTTGCAGGAATAAGAGAAAAAGTGGATAATTTAGGATTATGACAGAGGACAGCCAGGTTTGTGATGGTGAGTATTTTTGAATATTTTGTAGATGAGCCAGGTTCTTCCCTTTGCAGGAATAAGAGAAAAAGTGGATAATTAAGGATTATGACAGAGGACAGCCAGGTTTGTGATGGTGAGTATTTTTTAATATTATATAGATGAGCCAGGTTCTTCCCTTTGCAGGAATAAGAGAAAAAGTGGAGAATTAAGGATTATGACAGAGGACAGCCAGGTTTGTGATGGTGAGTATTTTTTAA
This sequence comes from Pituophis catenifer annectens, assembly GCF_029215685.1. Taxonomy (NCBI): domain Eukaryota; kingdom Metazoa; phylum Chordata; class Lepidosauria; order Squamata; family Colubridae; genus Pituophis; species Pituophis catenifer. The sequence continues at coordinate 26,903,500 of NW_027256890.1, forward strand.
TATTATATAGATGAGCCGGGTTCTTCCCTTTGCAGGAATAAGAGAAAAAGTGGATAATTAAGGATTATGCCAGAGGACAGCCAGGTTTGTGATGGTGAGTATTTTTTAATATTATATAGATGAGCCGGGTTCTTCCCTTTGCAGGAATAAGAGAAAAAGTGGATAATTAAGGATTATGACAGAGGACAGCCAGGTTTGTGATGGTGAGTATTTTTTAATATTATATAGATGAGCCAGGTTCTTCCCTTTGCAGGAATAAGAGGAAAAAGTGGATAATTAAGGATTATGACAGAGGACAGCCAGGTTTGTGATGGTGAGTATTTTTTAATATTATATAGATGAGCCAGGTTCTTCCCTTTGCAGGAATAAGAGAAAAAGTGGATAATTAAGGATTATGACAGAGGACAGCCAGGTTTGTGATGGTGAGTATTTTTTAATATTATATAGATGAGCCAGGTTCTTCCCTTTGCAGGAATAAGAGAAAAAGTGGATAATTAAGGATTATGACAGAGGACAGCCAGGTTTGTGATGGTGAGTATTTTTTAATATTATATAGATGAGCCAGGTTCTTCCCTTTGCAGGAATAAGAGAAAAAGTGGATAATTAAGGATTATGACAGAGGACAGCCAGGTTTGTGATGGTGAGTATTTTTTAATATTATGTAGATGAGCCAGGTTCTTCCCTTTGCAGGAATAAGAGAAAAAGTGGATAATTAAGGATTATGCCAGAGGACAGCCAGGTTTGTGATGGTGAGTATTTTTTAATATTATATAGATGAGCCAGGTTCTTCCCTTTGAAGGAATAAGAGAAAAAGTGGATAATTAAGGATTATGACAGAGGACAGCCAGGTTTGTGATGGTGAGTATTTTTTAATATTATATAGATGAGCCAGGTTCTTCCCTTTGCAGGAATAAGAGGAAAAAGTGGATAATTAAGGATTATGACAGAGGACAGCCAGGTTTGTGATGGTGAGTATTTTTTAATATTATATAGATGAGCCAGGTTCTTCCCTTTGCAGGAATAAGAGAAAAAGTGGATAATTAAGGATTATGACAGAGGACAGCCAGGTTTGTGATGGTGAGTATTTTTTAATATTATGTAGATGAGCCAGGTTCTTCCCTTTGCAGGAATAAGAGAAAAAGTGGATAATTAAGGATTATGCCAGAGGACAGCCAGGTTTGTGATGGTGAGTATTTTTTAATATTATATAGATGAGCCAGGTTCTTCCCTTTGCAGGAATAAGAGAAAAAGTGGATAATTAAGGATTATGACAGAGGACAGCCAGGTTTGTGATGGTGAGTATTTTTTAATATTATATAGATGAGCCAGGTTCTTCCCTTTGCAGGAATAAGAGGAAAAAGTGGATAATTAAGGATTATGACAGAGGACAGCCAGGTTTGTGATGGTGAGTATTTTTTAATATTATATAGATGAGCCAGGTTCTTCCCTTTGCAGGAATAAGAGAAAAAGTGGATAATTAAGGATTATGACAGAGGACAGCCAGGTTTGTGATGGTGAGTATTTTTTAATATTATATAGATGAGCCAGGTTCTTCCCTTTGCAGGAATAAGAGAAAAAGTGGATAATTAAGGATTATGACAGAGGACAGCCAGGTTTGTGATGGTGAGTATTTTTTAATATTATATAGATGAGCCAGGTTCTTCCCTTTGCAGGAATAAGAGAAAAAGTGGATAATTAAGGATTATGACAGAGGACAGCCAGGTTTGTGATGGTGAGTATTTTTTAATATTATGTAGATGAGCCAGGTTCTTCCCTTTGCAGGAATAAGAGAAAAAGTGGATAATTAAGGATTATGCCAGAGGACAGCCAGGTTTGTGATGGTGAGTATTTTTTAATATTATATAGATGAGCCAGGTTCTTCCCTTTGAAGGAATAAGAGAAAAAGTGGATAATTAAGGATTATGACAGAGGACAGCCAGGTTTGTGATGGTGAGTATTTTTGAATATTTTGTAGATGAGCCAGGTTCTTCCCTTTGCAGGAATAAGAGAAAAAGTGGATAATTTAGGATTATGACAGAGGACAGCCAGGTTTGTGATGGTGAGTATTTTTGAATATTTTGTAGATGAGCCAGGTTCTTCCCTTTGCAGGAATAAGAGAAAAAGTGGATAATTAAGGATTATGACAGAGGACAGCCAGGTTTGTGATGGTGAGTATTTTTTAATATTATATAGATGAGCCAGGTTCTTCCCTTTGCAGGAATAAGAGAAAAAGTGGAGAATTAAGGATTATGACAGAGGACAGCCAGGTTTGTGATGGTGAGTATTTTTTAATATTATATAGATGAGCCGGGTTCTTCCCTTTGCAGGAATAAGAGAAAAAGTGGATAATTAAGGATTATGCCAGAGGACAGCCAGGTTTGTGATGGTGAGTATTTTTTAATATTATATAGATGAGCCAGGTTCTTCCCTTTGCAGGAATAAGAGAAAAAGTGGATAATTAAGGATTATGACAGAGGACAGCCAGGTTTGTGATGGTGAGTATTTTTTAATATTATATAGATGAGCCAGGTTCTTCCCTTTGCAGGAATAAGAGGAAAAAGTGGATAATTAAGGATTATGACAGAGGACAGCCAGGTTTGTGATGGTGAGTATTTTTTAATATTATATAGATGAGCCAGGTTCTTCCCTTTGCAGGAATAAGAGAAAAAGTGGATAATTAAGGATTATGACAGAGGACAGCCAGGTTTGTGATGGTGAGTATTTTTTAATATTATATAGATGAGCCAGGTTCTTCCCTTTGCAGGAATAAGAGAAAAAGTGGATAATTAAGGATTATGACAGAGGACAGCCAGGTTTGTGATGGTGAGTATTTTTTAATATTATATAGATGAGCCAGGTTCTTCCCTTTGCAGGAATAAGAGAAAAAGTGGATAATTAAGGATTATGACAGAGGACAGCCAGGTTTGTGATGGTGAGTATTTTTTAATATTATATAGATGAGCCAGGTTCTTCCCTTTGCAGGAATAAGAGAAAAAGTGGATAATTAAGGATTATGCCAGAGGACAGCCAGGTTTGTGATGGTGAGTATTTTTTAATATTATATAGATGAGCCAGGTTCTTCCCTTTGCAGGAATAAGAGAAAAAGTGGATAATTAAGGATTATGACAGAGGACAGCCAGGTTTGTAATGGTGAGTATTTTTTAATATTATGTAGATGAGCCAGGTTCTTCCCTTTGCAGGAATAAGAGAAAAAGTGGAGAATTAAGGATTATGACAGAGGACAGCCAGGTTTGTGATGGTGAGTATTTTTTAATATTATATAGATGAGCCAGGTTCTTCCCTTTGCAGGAATAAGAGAAAAAGTGGATAATTAAGGATTATGACAGAGGACAGCCAGGTTTGTGATGGTGAGTATTTTTTAATATTATATAGATGAGCCAGGTTCTTCCCTTTGAAGGAATAAGAGGAAAAAGTGCATAATTAAGGATTATGACAGAGGACAGCCAGGTTTGTGATGGTGAGTATTTTTGAATATTTTGTAGATGAGCCAGGTTCTTCCCTTTTCAGGAATAAGAGAAAAAGTGGATAATTAAGGATTATGACAGAGGACAGCCAGGTTTGTGATGGTGAGTATTTTTTAATATTATATAGATGAGCCAGGTTCTTCCCTTTGCAGGAATAAGAGAAAAAGTGGATAATTAAGGATTATGACAGAGGACAGCCAGGTTTGTGATGGTGAGTATTTTTTAATATTATATAGATGAGCCAGGTTCTTCCCTTTGCAGGAATAAGAGAAAAAGTGGATAATTAAGGATTATGACAGAGGACAGCCAGGTTTGTGATGGTGAGTATTTTTTAATATTATATAGATGAGCCAGGTTCTTCCCTTTGCAGGAATAAGAGAAAAAGTGGATAATTAAGGATTATGCCAGAGGACAGCCAGGTTTGTGATGGTGAGTATTTTTTAATATTATATAGATGAGCCAGGTTCTTCCCTTTGCAGGAATAAGAGGAAAAAGTGGATAATTAAGGATTATGACAGAGGACAGCCAGGTTTGTGATGGTGAGTATTTTTTAATATTATATAGATGAGCCAGGTTCTTCCCTTTGCAGGAATAAGAGAAAAAGTGGATAATTAAGGATTATGACAGAGGACAGCCAGGTTTGTGATGGTGAGTATTTTTTAATATTATATAGATGAGCCAGGTTCTTCCCTTTGCAGGAATAAGAGAAAAAGTGGATAATTAAGGATTATGACAGAGGACAGCCAGGTTTGTGATGGTGAGTATTTTTTAATATTATATAGATGAGCCAGGTTCTTCCCTTTGCAGGAATAAGAGAAAAAGTGGATAATTAAGGATTATGACAGAGGACAGCCAGGTTTGTGATGGTGAGTATTTTTTAATATTATATAGATGAGCCAGGTTCTTCCCTTTGCAGGAATAAGAGAAAAAGTGGATAATTAAGGATTATGACAGAGGACAGCCAGGTTTGTGATGGTGAGTATTTTTTAATATTATATAGATGAGCCAGGTTCTTCCCTTTGCAGGAATAAGAGAAAAAGTGGATAATTAAGGATTATGCCAGAGGACAGCCAGGTTTGTGATGGTGAGTATTTTTTAATATTATATAGATGAGCCAGGTTCTTCCCTTTGCAGGAATAAGAGAAAAAGTGGAGAATTAAGGATTATGACAGAGGACAGCCAGGTTTGTGATGGTGAGTATTTTTTAATATTATATAGATGAGCCAGGTTCTTCCCTTTGCAGGAATAAGAGAAAAAGTGGATAATTAAGGATTATGACAGAGGACAGCCAGGTTTGTGATGGTGAGTATTTTTTAATATTATATAGATGAGCCAGGTTCTTCCCTTTGAAGGAATAAGAGGAAAAAGTGCATAATTAAGGATTATGACAGAGGACAGCCAGGTTTGTGATGGTGAGTATTTTTGAATATTTTGTAGATGAGCCAGGTTCTTCCCTTTTCAGGAATAAGAGAAAAAGTGGATAATTAAGGATTATGACAGAGGACAGCCAGGTTTGTGATGGTGAGTATTTTTTAATATTATATAGATGAGCCAGGTTCTTCCCTTTGCAGGAATAAGAGAAAAAGTGGATAATTAAGGATTATGACAGAGGACAGCCAGGTTTGTGATGGTGAGTATTTTTTAATATTATATAGATGAGCCAGGTTCTTCCCTTTGCAGGAATAAGAGAAAAAGTGGATAATTAAGGATTATGACAGAGGACAGCCAGGTTTGTGATGGTGAGTATTTTTTAATATTATATAGATGAGCCAGGTTCTTCCCTTTGCAGGAATAAGAGAAAAAGTGGATAATTAAGGATTATGCCAGAGGACAGCCAGGTTTGTGATGGTGAGTATTTTTTAATATTATATAGATGAGCCAGGTTCTTCCCTTTGCAGGAATAAGAGGAAAAAGTGGATAATTAAGGATTATGACAGAGGACAGCCAGGTTTGTGATGGTGAGTATTTTTTAATATTATATAGATGAGCCAGGTTCTTCCCTTTGCAGGAATAAGAGAAAAAGTGGATAATTAAGGATTATGACAGAGGACAGCCAGGTTTGTGATGGTGAGTATTTTTTAATATTATATAGATGAGCCAGGTTCTTCCCTTTGCAGGAATAAGAGAAAAAGTGGATAATTAAGGATTATGACAGAGGACAGCCAGGTTTGTGATGGTGAGTATTTTTTAATATTATATAGATGAGCCAGGTTCTTCCCTTTGCAGGAATAAGAGAAAAAGTGGATAATTAAGGATTATGACAGAGGACAGCCAGGTTTGTGATGGTGAGTATTTTTTAATATTATATAGATGAGCCAGGTTCTTCCCTTTGCAGGAATAAGAGAAAAAGTGGATAATTAAGGATTATGACAGAGGACAGCCAGGTTTGTGATGGTGAGTATTTTTTAATATTATATAGATGAGCCAGGTTCTTCCCTTTGCAGGAATAAGAGAAAAAGTGGATAATTAAGGATTATGACAGAGGACAGCCAGGTTTGTGATGGTGAGTATTTTTTAATATTATATAGATGAGCCGGGTTCTTCCCTTTGCAGGAATAAGAGAAAAAGTGGATAATTAAGGATTATGACAGAGGACAGCCAGGTTTGTGATGGTGAGTATTTTTTAATATTATATAGATGAGCCAGGTTCTTCCCTTTGCAGGAATAAGAGAAAAAGTGGATAATTAAGGATTATGATAGAGGACAGCCAGGTTTGTGATGGTGAGTATTTTTTAATATTATATAGATGAGCCAGGTTCTTCCCTTTGCAGGAATAAGAGGAAAAAGTCAATAATTAAGGATTATGACAGAGGACAGCCAGGTTTGTGATGGTGAGTATTTTTGAATATTATATAGATGAGCCAGGTTCTTCCCTTTGCAGGAATAAGAGAAAAAGTGGATAATTAAGGATTATGCCAGAGGAAAGCCAGGTTTGTGATGGTGAGTATTTTATAATATTATATAGATGAGCCAGGTTCTTCCCTTTGCAGGAATAAGAGGAAAAAGTGGATAATTAAGGATTATGACAGAGGACAGCCAGGTTTGTGATGGTGAGTATTTTTGAATATTATATAGATGAGCCAGGTTCTTCCCTTTGCAGGAATAAGAGAAAAAGTGGATAATTAAGGATTATGACAGAGGACAGCCAGGTTTGTGATGGTGAGTATTTTTTAATATTATATAGATGAGCCAGGTTCTTCCCTTTGCAGGAATAAGAGGAAAAAGTGGATAATTAAGGATTATGACAGAGGACAGCCAGGTTTGTGATGGTGAGTATTTTTGAATATTATATAGATGAGCCAGGTTCTTCCCTTTGCAGGAATAAGAGAAAAAGTGGATAATTAAGGATTATGACAGAGGACAGCCAGGTTTGTGATGGTGAGTATTTTTTAATATTATATAGATGAGCCAGGTTCTTCCCTTTGCAGGAATAAGAGGAAAAAGTGGATAATTAAGGATTATGACAGAGGACAGCCAGGTTTGTGATGGTGAGTATTTTTGAATATTATATAGATGAGCCAGGTTCTTCCCTTTGCAGGAATAAGAGAAAAAGTGGATAATTAAGGATTATGACAGAGGACAGCCAGGTTTGTGATGGTGAGTATTTTTTAATATTATATAGATGAGCCAGGTTCTTCCCTTTGCAGGAATAAGAGGAAAAAGTGGATAATTAAGGATTATGACAGAGGACAGCCAGGTTTGTGATGGTGAGTATTTTTGAATATTATATAGATGAGCCAGGTTCTTCCCTTTGCAGGAATAAGAGAAAAAGTGGATAATTAAGGATTATGCCAGAGGACAGCCAGGTTTGTGATGGTGAGTATTTTTTAATATTATATAGATGAGCCAGGTTCTTCCCTTTGAAGGAATAAGAGGAAAAAGTGCATAATTAAGGATTATGACAGAGGACAGCCAGGTTTGTGATGGTGAGTATTTTTTAATATTATATAGATGAGCCAGGTTCTTCCCTTTGCAGGAATAAGAGAAAAAGTGGATAATTAAGGATTATGCCAGAGGACAGCCAGGTTTGTGATGGTGAGTATTTTTTAATATTATATAGATGAGCCAGGTTCTTCCCTTTGAAGGAATAAGAGGAAAAAGTGCATAATTAAGGATTATGACAGAGGACAGCCAGGTTTGTGATGGTGAGTATTTTTTAATATTATATAGATGAGCCAGGTTCTTCCCTTTGCAGGAATAAGAGAAAAAGTGGATAATTAAGGATTATGACAGAGGACAGCCAGGTTTGTGATGGTGAGTATTTTTTAATATTATATAGATGAGCCAGGTTCTTCCCTTTGAAGGAATAAGAGGAAAAAGTGCATAATTAAGGATTATGACAGAGGACAGCCAGGTTTGTGATGGTGAGTATTTTTGAATATTTTGTAGATGAGCCAGGTTCTTCCCTTTTCAGGAATAAGAGAAAAAGTGGAGAATTAAGGATTATGCCAGAGGACAGCCAGGTTTGTGATGGTGAGTATTTTTTAATATTATATAGATGAGCCAGGTTCTTCCCTTTGCAGGAATAAGAGAAAAAGTGGATAATTAAGGATTATGACAGAGGACAGCCAGGTTTGTGATGGTGAGTATTTTTGAATATTATGTAGATGAGCCAGGTTCTTCCCTTTTCAGGAATAAGAGAAAAAGTGGATAATTAAGGATTATGACAGAGGACAGCCAGGTTTGTGATGGTGAGTATTTTTTAATATTATATAGATGAGCCAGGTTCTTCCCTTTGCAGGAATAAGAGAAAAAGTGGATAATTAAGGATTATGACAGAGGACAGCCAGGTTTGTAATGGTGAGTATTTTTTAATATTATGTAGATGAGCCAGGTTCTTCCCTTTGCAGGAATAAGAGAAAAAGTGGAGAATTAAGGATTATGCCAGAGGACAGCCAGGTTTGTGATGGTGAGTATTTTTTAATATTATATAGATGAGCCAGGTTCTTCCCTTTGCAGGAATAAGAGAAAAAGTGGATAATTAAGGATTATGACAGAGGACAGCCAGGTTTGTGATGGTGAGTATTTTTTAATATTATATAGATGAGCCAGGTTCTTCCCTTTGCAGGAATAAGAGAAAAAGTGGGTAATTAAGGATTATGACAGAGGACAGCCAGGTTTGTGATGGTGAGTATTTTTTAATATTATATAGATGAGCCAGGTTCTTCCCTTTGCAGGAATAAGAGAAAAAGTGGATAATTAAGGATTATGACAGAGGACAGCCAGGTTTGTGATGGTGAGTATTTTTTAATATTATATAGATGAGCCAGGTTCTTCCCTTTGCAGGAATAAGAGAAAAAGTGGGTAATTAAGGATTATGACAGAGGACAGCCAGGTTTGTGATGGTGAGTATTTTTTAATATTATATAGATGAGCCAGGTTCTTCCCTTTGCAGGAATAAGAGAAAAAGTGGATAATTAAGGATTATGACAGAGGACAGCCAGGTTTGTGATGGTGAGTATTTTTTAATATTATATAGATGAGCCAGGTTCTTCCCTTTGCAGGAATAAGAGAAAAAGTGGATAATTAAGGATTATGACAGAGGACAGCCAGGTTTGTGATGGTGAGTATTTTTTAATATTATATAGATGAGCCAGGTTCTTCCCTTTGCAGGAATAAGAGAAAAAGTGGATAATTAAGGATTATGACAGAGGACAGCCAGGTTTGTGATGGTGAGTATTTTTTAATATTATATAGATGAGCCAGGTTCTTCCCTTTGCAGGAATAAGAGAAAAAGTGGATAATTAAGGATTATGACAGAGGACAGCCAGGTTTGTGATGGTGAGTATTTTTTAATATTATATAGATGAGCCAGGTTCTTCCCTTTGCAGGAATAAGAGAAAAAGTGGGTAATTAAGGATTATGACAGAGGACAGCCAGGTTTGTGATGGTGAGTATTTTTTAATATTATATAGATGAGCCAGGTTCTTCCCTTTGCAGGAATAAGAGAAAAAGTGGATAATTAAGGATTATGACAGAGGACAGCCAGGTTTGTGATGGTGAGTATTTTTTAATATTATATAGATGAGCCAGGTTCTTCCCTTTGCAGGAATAAGAGAAAAAGTGGATAATTAAGGATTATGACAGAGGACAGCCAGGTTTGTGATGGTGAGTATTTTTTAATATTATATAGATGAGCCAGGTTCTTCCCTTTGCAGGAATAAGAGAAAAAGTGGATAATTAAGGATTATGACAGAGGACAGCCAGGTTTGTAATGGTGAGTATTTTTTAATATTATGTAGATGAGCCAGGTTCTTCCCTTTGCAGGAATAAGAGAAAAAGTGGAGAATTAAGGATTATGACAGAGGACAGCCAGGTTTGTGATGGTGAGTATTTTTTAATATTATATAGATGAGCCAGGTTCTTCCCTTTGCAGGAATAAGAGAAAAAGTGGATAATTAAGGATTATGACAGAGGACAGCCAGGTTTGTGATGGTGAGTATTTTTTAATATTATATAGATGAGCCAGGTTCTTCCCTTTGCAGGAATAAGAGAAAAAGTGGATAATTAAGGATTATGACAGAGGACAGCCAGGTTTGTGATGGTGAGTATTTTTTAATATTATATAGATGAGCCAGGTTCTTCCCTTTGCAGGAATAAGAGAAAAAGTGGATAATTAAGGATTATGACAGAGGACAGCCAGGTTTGTGATGGTGAGTATTTTTTAATATTATATAGATGAGCCAGGTTCTTCCCTTTTCAGGAATAAGAGAAAAAGTGGATAATTAAGGATTATGACAGAGGACAGCCAGGTTTGTGATGGTGAGTATTTTTTAATATTATATAGATGAGCCAGGTTCTTCCCTTTGCAGGAATAAGAGGAAAAAGTGGATAATTAAGGATTATGCCAGAGGACAGCCAGGTTTGTGATGGTGAGTATTTTTTAATATTATATAGATGAGCCAGGTTCTTCCCTTTGCAGGAATAAGAGAAAAAGTGGATAATTAAGGATTATGACAGAGGACAGCCAGGTTTGTGATGATGGTGAGTATTTTTTAATATTATATAGATGAGCCAGGTTCTTCCCTTTGCAGGAATAAGAGAAAAAGTGGATAATTAAGGATTATGACAGAGGACAGCCAGGTTTGTGATGGTGAGTATTTTTTAATATTATATAGATGAGCCAGGTTCTTCCCTTTGCAGGAATAAGAGAAAAAGTGGATAATTAAGGATTATGCCAGAGGACAGCCAGGTTTGTGATGGTGAGTATTTTTTAATATTATATAGATGAGCCAGGTTCTTCCCTTTGCAGGAATAAGAGAAAAAGTGGATAATTAAGGATTATGACAGAGGACAGCCAGGTTTGTGATGGTGAGTATTTTTTAATATTATATAGATGAGCCAGGTTCTTCCCTTTGCAGGAATAAGAGAAAAAGTGGATAATTAAGGATTATGACAGAGGACAGCCAGGTTTGTGATGGTGAGTATTTTTTAATATTATATAGATGAGCCAGGTTCTTCCCTTTGCAGGAATAAGAGAAAAAGTGGATAATTAAGGATTATGACAGAGGACAGCCAGGTTTGTGATGGTGAGTATTTTTTAATATTATATAGATGAGCCAGGTTCTTCCCTTTGCAGGAATAAGAGGAAAAAGTGGATAATTAAGGATTATGACAGAGGACAGCCAGGTTTGTGATGGTGAGTATTTTTTAATATTATATAGATGAGCCGGGTTCTTCCCTTTGCAGGAATAAGAGAAAAAGTGGATAATTAAGGATTATGACAGAGGACAGCCAGGTTTGTGATGGTGAGTATTTTTTAATATTATATAGATGAGCCAGGTTCTTCCCTTTGCAGGAATAAGAGAAAAAGTGGATAATTAAGGATTATGACAGAGGACAGCCAGGTTTGTGATGGTGAGTATTTTTTAATATTATATAGATGAGCCAGGTTCTTCCCTTTGCAGGAATAAGAGAAAAAGTGGATAATTAAGGATTATGCCAGAGGACAGCCAGGTTTGTGATGGTGAGTATTTTTTAATATTATATAGATGAGCCAGGTTCTTCCCTTTGCAGGAATAAGAGAAAAAGTGGATAATTAAGGATTATGACAGAGGACAGCCAGGTTTGTGATGGTGAGTATTTTTTAATATTATATAGATGAGCCAGGTTCTTCCCTTTGCAGGAATAAGAGAAAAAGTGGATAATTAAGGATTATGACAGAGGACAGCCAGGTTTGTGATGGTGAGTATTTTTTAATATTATATAGATGAGCCAGGTTCTTCCCTTTGCAGGAATAAGAGAAAAAGTGGATAATTAAGGATTATGACAGAGGACAGCCAGGTTTGTGATGGTGAGTATTTTTTAATATTATATAGATGAGCCAGGTTCTTCCCTTTGCAGGAATAAGAGAAAAAGTGGATAATTAAGGATTATGACAGTGGACAGCCAGGTTTGTGATGGTGAGTATTTTTTAATATTATATAGATGAGCCAGGTTCTTCCCTTTGCAGGAATAAGAGAAAAAGTGGATAATTAAGGATTATGACAGAGGACAGCCAGGTTTGTGATGGTGAGTATTTTTTAATATTATATAGATGAGCCGGGTTCTTCCCTTTGCAGGAATAAGAGAAAAAGTGGATAATTAAGGATTATGACAGTGGACAGCCAGGTTTGTGATGGTGAGTATTTTTTAATATTATATAGATGAGCCAGGTTCTTCCCTTTGCAGGAATAAGAGAAAAAGTGGATAATTAAGGATTATGACAGAGGACAGCCAGGTTTGTGATGGTGAGTATTTTTTAATATTATATAGATGAGCCAGGTTCTTCCCTTTGCAGGAATAAGAGAAAAAGTGGATAATTAAGGATTATGACAGAGGACAGCCAGGTTTGTGATGGTGAGTATTTTTTAATATTATATAGATGAGCCAGGTTCTTCCCTTTGCAGGAATAAGAGAAAAAGTGGATAATTAAGGATTATGACAGAGGACAGCCAGGTTTGTGATGGTGAGTATTTTTTAATATTATATAGATGAGCCGGGTTCTTCCCTTTGCAGGAATAAGAGAAAAAGTGGATAATTAAGGATTATGACAGTGGACAGCCAGGTTTGTGATGGTGAGTATTTTTTAATATTATATAGATGAGCCAGGTTCTTCCCTTTGCAGGAATAAGAGAAAAAGTGGATAATTAAGGATTATGACAGAGGACAGCCAGGTTTGTGATGGTGAGTATTTTTTAATATTATATAGATGAGCCAGGTTCTTCCCTTTGCAGGAATAAGAGAAAAAGTGGATAATTAAGGATTATGACAGAGGACAGCCAGGTTTGTGATGGTGAGTATTTTTTAATATTATATAGATGAGCCAGGTTCTTCCCTTTGCAGGAATAAGAGAAAAAGTGGATAATTAAGGATTATGCCAGAGGACAGCCAGGTTTGTGATGGTGAGTATTTTTTAATATTATATAGATGAGCCAGGTTCTTCCCTTTGCAGGAATAAGAGGAAAAAGTGGATAATTAAGGATTATGACAGAGGACAGCCAGGTTTGTGATGGTGAGTATTTTTTAATATTATATAGATGAGCCAGGTTCTTCCCTTTGCAGGAATAAGAGAAAAAGTGGATAATTAAGGATTATGACAGAGGACAGCCAGGTTTGTGATGGTGAGTATTTTTTAATATTATATAGATGAGCCAGGTTCTTCCCTTTGCAGGAATAAGAGAAAAAGTGGATAATTAAGGATTATGACAGAGGACAGCCAGGTTTGTGATGGTGAGTATTTTTTAATATTATATAGATGAGCCAGGTTCTTCCCTTTGCAGGAATAAGAGAAAAAGTGGATAATTAAGGATTATGACAGAGGACAGCCAGGTTTGTGATGGTGAGTATTTTTTAATATTATATAGATGAGCCAGGTTCTTCCCTTTGCAGGAATAAGAGAAAAAGTGGATAATTAAGGATTATGACAGAGGACAGCCAGGTTTGTGATGGTGAGTATTTTTTAATATTATATAGATGAGCCAGGTTCTTCCCTTTGCAGGAATAAGAGAAAAAGTGGATAATTAAGGATTATGACAGAGGACAGCCAGGTTTGTGATGGTGAGTATTTTTTAATATTATGTAGATGAGCCAGGTTCTTCCCTTTTCAGGAATAAGAGAAAAAGTGGATAATTAAGGATTATGACAGAGGACAGCCAGGTTTGTGATGGTGAGTATTTTTTAATATTATGTAGATGAGCCAGGTTCTTCCCTTTGCAGGAATAAGAGAAAAAGTGGGTAATTAAGGATTATGACAGAGGACAGCCAGGTTTGTGATGGTGAGTATTTTTTAATATTATATAGATGAGCCAGGTTCTTCCCTTTGCAGGAATAAGAGAAAAAGTGGATAATTAAGGATTATGACAGAGGACAGCCAGGTTTGTGATGGTGAGTATTTTTTATATTATATAGATGAGCCAGGTTCTTCCCTTTGCAGGAATAAGAGAAAAAGTGGATAATTAAGGATTATGACAGAGGACAGCCAGGTTTGTGATGGTGAGTATTTTTTAATATTATATAGATGAGCCAGGTTCTTCCCTTTGCAGGAATAAGAGAAAAAGTGGATAATTAAGGATTATGACAGAGGACAGCCAGGTTTGTGATGGTGAGTATTTTTTAATATTATATAGATGAGCCAGGTTCTTCCCTTTGCAGGAATAAGAGAAAAAGTGGATAATTAAGGATTATGACAGAGGACAGCCAGGTTTGTGATGGTGAGTATTTTTTAATATTATATAGATGAGCCAGGTTCTTCCCTTTGCAGGAATAAGAGAAAAAGTGGATAATTAAGGATTATGACAGAGGACAGCCAGGTTTGTGATGGTGAGTATTTTTTAATATTATATAGATGAGCCAGGTTCTTCCCTTTGCAGGAATAAGAGGAAAAAGTGCATAATTAAGGATTATGACAGAGGACAGCCAGGTTTGTGATGGTGAGTATTTTTGAATATTATGTAGATGAGCCAGGTTCTTCCCTTTTCAGGAATAAGAGAAAAAGTGGATAATTAAGGATCATGACAGAGAACAGCCAGGTTTGTGATGGTGAGTATTTTTTAATATTATATAGATGAGCCAGGTTCTTCCCTTTGCAGGAATAAGAAGAAAAAGTGAATAATTGAGGAATATGACACAGGACAGCCAGGTTTGTGATGGTGAGTATTTTTTAATATAAAGATTAGCCAGGTTCTTCCCTTTGCAGGAATAAGAGGAAAAAGTGAATAATTAAGGATTATGACAGAGGACAGCCAGGTTTGTGATGGTAAGTATTTGCAGCGTTTCCCTTTATACAGGAATGGAACCTTTATTTTTTTGGAGGAAAACTCAGGAGATGGTGAGTAGTTGTAGAGCTTCCCTTTGTACAGTGCTCCCTTGGTGAATGTGATTTATGACATACCCTGGGAGGAGGCAGATTATAGGGTCATAGTTGGGATGCAAATTACGTGGGGCAGAGCTGACTGCACTTGGATATGTGCTGACATGTTGCTCCTAATAATTAACTGGATTTCTTTTGAAACTTGGCTCGAGGGCCATGAATTAATTAGGGCATCCGTCACCCTGGCAGCTAGCAGGATCCAGCCCACTGGCCCGGAGTTTGAGACCCCTGCTTTAGGATGAGATGCAGCACCGTGACTTCGGGCCCAGAAGCAGAAGACGGTAATTTCTCGTACTGTAATTGGAAAGGTAAGTTCTAATCCAGCAATGCACACGACTGGTGCTTTAGTGACTTGGGGCAATAATGAAGGGATGGTGAGTATTTGTGGAACCTTATACTAAGACAGCCATTTTCATGACTTCAGGACTATAACCAGGAGACAGTGATTTCTAGTCTTGCAAGACACACGACAGGCAATTGGATGACTTTGGGGGTGAGTTGTAGTCCTGCAATATGAATGACAGGCATCAGAATGACTTTCGACCAGGAATGGACGGTGAGTTCTAATCCTTCAATTCTCACAACGGCCGACTTAGTAACTTTGCACCAATAACCAAGAAACGGTGTCTTTTCTTCCTGCAATAGGCATGGTGAGTTCTGCTCCTGGAATACTCAAGAGAGGCGGCTGTGTCACTTTGGGCCAATCCCCAGGAGATGGTGAGTTCTAGTCCTCCAATGGGTACCAAAACCTTCCTTCCTTCCTTCCTTCCTTCCTTCCTTCCTTCCTTCCTTCCTTCCTTCCTTCCTTCCTTCCTTCCTTTTTTCCATCCCTCCCTCTCTCTGTTCCTTCCTTCCCTCCCACTTTCTCCTTCCTTTCTCCTTCCTTCTTTCCCTTCCTCTTTCTCCTTGCATTTTTCCTTCTTTCCACGCAACCTCCCTCATTCCCTCCCTGTGGTAGAAGGCCATCTCAGTGACCTTATGCCAATCATTCTTTCTCAGCCCTAGGAAGGAAGCAATGGCAAACCACTTCTCCAAAACCTCTCCAAGAATAGAGACCAGACTTGTTCAGACAGTCTCCGAGAATTGAACCCGATGGAACAGAAGAAAAAAAGAACAATGGATGACGAAGACGGAAGGGATCACCCCCCCCCCCTCGGTGCAATACGTCCTGGCTAAGACCACGATGAGGCTGGACAGAGGCCCTCTCGTCCCCACGCAGACCAATGTCCTGTCAGATCCACCACCTTCAGCTTGGCGCCTCGCTGGCAGTCTGCCATCAACCTGGGAAAGGGAGGGGGAACCAATGGGCAATCAAGCTGTGTGTCTTTATGATGGGAAATTGGGGAGGGGGAATGGACAGCTGAGGAAGAACAGAGCGGTTTGGAACACAGTCTATGCTGGCATCTTCAAGGCTGCTTATCCTGAGAGTGGAATTTCACCAGCTTAAACACCTCAGCGCTTCTCAAAACATCTCAGCGGTGCTGGATTGGCTGCCGTTGGAAGGGCTGGGGAAACTAAAGAATTAGTGCTGAATTGATGCACTGGAACTTCAGATTCCACCTGACTGTCCTGCAGTGAGCATCTTTTAGTAAAAGTGCCTTTTCACTTCAACCAAATGGAGTCGAGGGTTTTACTTCCCTGGGAGATCAGACTGGGACAGGTCTGACAGTCCCTCGTTGCCTGATCTGAAGTCCACAACTGAAGAGGGACCCAAGCCATTTCACCGGGCGATTGCTGAATGAGCCACAAGTCCTCTGCTGTGTCAACCAACAACCCATGAATCCAGATCAAACTAATCTGGGCATGCTGGCTGGGAATTCTGGGAGTAGAAGTCCCCACATCTCAAAGTCTCCACGTTGGAGAAACACAGATGTAGAGGCTCCCTGACTCCAGGTGGCTGCGGACAGCTGACTTTCCCCATCAGACTCGTCAAAATAAAATTTGAAAAATGGAATGGACCATGAGCATCTAGGAGACCCTCTGAAGAGAGGGCAACCGATGAGGGCATCTCTGTCACCAGTCCCAACGCTTGGCACCTCACCCAGCTTCGCGATGACCTGACTGGCCCACAGAAGTCTACCTGGACTCGTCTCGATTTCATTCATAATTTATTCCTAATAAATGTCTCAAGACAAATCATGATACTCAGTGACTCCTTGAGCTCCCTTCATTCCGGCTGCCAACCGTCCACTGGGCACACCTCAAAGTTTCACGGTGCCCCCTTCTCTACTTGAGTTTCCTCTTGCGTCCTCTGCCCTGGGCCTGGTCCGGCTGCTCGCTGTCTGCAATTTCATAGACAATGAGGCGCAGCTTGTCCGAGCTCCACGTCTTCAGATTCAGGGGGTCCCTCTCCTTCCCTGCCTTGTCCTCCTTCGCTAAGGAAATGCTCCAGCTCATGCTCCCTGCAGGCCAGCTGGTAGGCGTACACCTGGAGGGCAGGGTTGGTGGATCCAAACTCGGGCTGGGCCGAGGCGAGGTAATTGGGCAAGTGGTCCCTTTCTACTGGAGAGGCTGTCTGGGCCTCCTGCACCAGTGAAGGAGAACGAGGGGAGACCTGTCTTAACCTGCCATCTGGAACGAGCTCCCCCCGGAGATACGGAGGATCCAAGACCTACGCATCTTCCGCCGCGCCCTAAAAATGTTTTATTCCAACAGGCTGGTCTGGCCTAACTCTCCCCTTTAAATTGGCTTTTAAATTGGGTTTTAAATCTCTTTTAGATAAATTTGGATGTTTTAATCTTTGAACCTAAACCTAATCTGTTTTTTAATAGTTTTTAACTTTTGTATGTCTTTGTATTTATTTATGGCTGTTCACCGCCCTGAGTCCCTCGGGAGTAGGGCGGTATACAAATATGAAAAATAAATAAATAAATAAATAAATAAATAAATAAATTAACCACCAGTTGTAATTAATTGAATCCTGGAGGACAATCGCTTAAATATGAGCCAACAGTGTGCAGCAGCAGCCAAAAATGCCAATGCAATCCTAGTCTGCATTAACAGAGGGATAGAATCAAAGTCACATGAAGGTCTAATAATTTCTCAATTAATTTATCACCACTCGTAGCTTCTTCAATAATTAGCGGCCACTCATAGTGTCTTCATTAATGAATGACCAGTCATAACTGCTTCATTAATTAAGCAATGACCAAATTATTACTACTCGTAATGTCTTAATTAATTAGTTGGAGTTTGTTCATTAGTGACTGTTCATCATTTTTATTAATTCTTGGAGCTTCCTTCAGCAATGAATGACCAGATCAGTCATAATTTCTTCATTGTGACCTCTCATAATTACTTGATTAATTAATCAATGACCAGTTGTATTTACTTATTTATTAACCCCTCATGTTTTAATTAATGACCAGTTGTAGTTTCATTGATATATTACCCACCAGTCATACCGTAGGTTCTTCATTGATTAATGACCAGTTTTTTCATTAACTCAGGACCACTCATAATTTCTTAGTCCCATTCCCGATCTATGGTACGTCCATCCTGCCTACTTTTGTTCACCAATGGACCCCCAACTGCTACAAAAACGTGTTTGCCCCACATTAGAAGCCCCCAAAGAAGCCCACCCCTCCCAGCTCCCATGAATCCCTTTTATTCATTAATTAAATTGTAATGGTGTCCATCTCATTGATATAGCAACTCTGGGTGGCTTAGCATAGAATTAAAACAAAACAAAAAAAAAGACAATACAAAGGCATCTCTACATGGGGCTCCCCTTGAGGAACACCCGGAGGCTCCAGCTGGTCCAGAATGCAGCCGCGTGGGTGGTTATGGGAGCGACGGGGCGCTCCCATGTGACCTCCCTCCTGTGCGAGCTGCACTGGCTCCCAGTGGTCTTCCGGGTGCGCTTCAAGGTTTTAGTTACCACCTTTAGAGCGCTCCATGGCTTAGGACCGGGGTATCTACCAGACCGCCTTCTGCCACCAGTAGCCTCTCACCGACCAGTACGTTCCCATAGAGAGGGGCTCCTCAGGGTGCCGTCGGCCAAACAATGTCGACTGGCGGCCCCCAGGGGGAGAGCCTTCTCCGTGGGGGCACCCGCCATCTGGAACGAGCTCCCCCCAGAGATACAGAGTATCCCGGACCTGCACGCTTTCCGCCATGCCATCAAAACATTTCTTTTCCACCAGGCCGGCCTGGCCTAACCTCTCTTTTAAACTTTTTTAAAAAATTTAAATTTTAAATTCGTCTTATGAATTTGGGGTGTTTTAAATTTCGTTTTCCGGGCCAATTATTTAATGGTATTTTAATGGTTTTTTAGCATTTGTATTATATGTATTTTATTTGGCTGTTCATCATCCTGAGTCCTTCGGGAGAAGGGCGGTATACAAATTTAATAAATAAATAAACAAACAAACAAACAAACAAACAAACAAACAAACAAATAAATCTAAATGAAGATGCTTAAAGAGAAAAGCCATTTATTAGACCCAGTTTACATGGAGGCTGCAGCTACATCTTTCCCTGACTTGGTTAAATTGGTTGTGAGAAGCCAACCTTTGGGGGACTCATTGTCCTCTCACAGAATCATAGAATCCTAGGGCTGGAAGGGACTTTGGAGGTCTACTAGTCTGACCCCCTGTCCAAGACAAATTGTTCTTCCTTCCTTCCTTCCTTCCATCCATCCATTACCATCATCATTGCTCTCTCCCTCCTTCCCTCTCTCTTCTATCTAACCTATCTAATCTCTATCATCTTATCTATCTCATAGAATCACAGAATCATAGGGTTGGAAGGGACCTTGGAGGTCTTCTAGTCCAACCCCCATTCAGGCTGGAAACTTAGTTGATACCATTCCAGACAAAGGCTGTCTAATCTCTTACAACGGCCCTAAAAAAAGTGACTTATGACACTTTTTCACACTTACGACCGTTGCAGCATTGATACCATCAAATAATCAAAATCCAGATGTTTGAGAACTGACTTATATTTATGACAGTTGCAATGTCCCGGAGGAGTGGACATGGTGGAGGGAGACCGCACCGAAAGGCTGGTCCCATGCTGCCCTCTGCTAGGGCATGTGTGAAATAAGTAAAAATAAATGAATGTAAAATGGATTTTATTGCGTTTTTTTTCTTCATCGAAAAGAGTATTGCTGAGAGGAGCTGCACTGCCACCCGTCGCCAGCAGAGGGTAGCAGGAGACCAGCCATAAATATAAGTTAATATGTTTTTTTTTAAAATAGAATATCGGTTTACATGTAGTCCTCTACTTACAACCATTTGTTTAGTGACCTTTACAGAAAACATGGAGTTTGCAGAAAACCCTCTGCAGGCTCCTGTCTGCATGAAAGAATGAATCAGAGCAGAGCTGGACGGGACCTTGGAGGTCTTCTAGACCAGCCCACTGGTCAACCTAGAGATCATCTATCTATCTATCTATCTATCTATCTATCTATCTATCTATCTACCTATCCATCCATCCATCCATCCATCTCTATATCTACATCTACATCTAATCTGTATCTATCTATCTGTCTGTCTGTCTATCTATATCTAATCTACATCTACATTTAATTTGTCTATCTATCTATGTATCCATCCATACATCCAACTCTATATCTACATCTACATCTATATCTAATCTATATCTATCCATCCATCCATCCATCTTTGTATCTACATCTACATCTAATCTGTATCTATCTGTCTATCTATCTATCTATCTATCTGTCTATCTATCTGTCTGTCTGTCTGTCTGTCTATCCGTCTATCCATCCATCTCTATATATCTATATCTAATCTCTCTCTCTATATATATGTGTGTATGTGTTTGTGTGGTGTTATATGATATATATAATAAATAGCCAAGACACTTCCAATTTTACGCGGGAGAAAACCCGAATAACCAAAAACCTACATATATATATATATATGTATAAAATATATTTATTTATATTTATTATATTATCTAAAGGTATGTATATACCGTGTTTCCCCAAAAATAACACCCTGTCTTATATTTTTTTGAACCCTGATATAAGCGCTTGGCCTTATTGCCATGCACTCAAAAGCCCAATTGGACTTATCATCAGGGGGTGTCTTATTTTGGGGAAACAGGGTATATATATGTATATGTATATGTATATGTATAGGTCTTTGGTTATTCGGGTCTTCTCCCACGTAAAATTGGAAGTGTCTTGGCAACATTTCGACGAAGTCTCATTCGTCATCTTCAGGCTGGTGTTCTCGGCTTCGTGCTTCCAGGAGCAAAGCCGAGAACACCAGCCTGAAGATGACGAATGAGACTTCGTCGAAACGTCGCCAAGACACTTCCAATTTTATGTGGGAGGAAGACCCGAATAACCAAAGACCTACATACAAACACCCGCGAAAACCTGAGAAAACAAATATATATACACACACACACACACACATATATATATATATACACACACATATACATATACATATCTATATCTATATCTATCTATCTATCTATCTACACACACACATATATATATACACATATATATACACAAACACACACACATATAGTACCATATAACAAATGGAAGAAAAGTTTTGACTCCACTTCTTTTAGCGCCACTTTGCTGTTTTTCCGCACTTCCAGAAAGGAAAAAAAAAAAAGAAGGAGGAGAAAAAGAGGCCACGAAAACGACAAGAATGTCCAAACCTTCCAGAATGAAATGAATGAACGAAGGAATCGGAAACCCGGAAACGCGACCCGCCATCGGTTGCTTCCCTTCCCTTCCCGAGGTGCCCCCTCCCTCTTGCATTCCGAATAAGTCTACGGGCAGAGACTCAGACCTCGCGAGAGCTGAAGAAGTGGGTTTGGAGGGAGGGGCGGTGCTTACTCGCGCGGGGCAGAGTTTTTTTTTTTTTTCCCTTTTCCCTCCCCACAAGCACTAGGCGGCTGCGGAGCTCTCGCGAGACTTGGGCGCCGAGCGCTCGCGAGACCCGAGGGCGGCGGTCTCGCGAGACTTGGCTGAGGGGGAAAGCGGCGGCGGCAGCGGCGGCGGCGGGCAGCCGGAGCGCGATGGCGGCCGAGCGGGGTCGCTGGCGGCTGCACAACCCGGAGGCTCCAGGGGCTGCGGCGGAGGCGGCGACAGCAGCAGCAGCAGCAGCAGCAGCAGCAGAAGCGCTCCAAGGGCCGGGCTGAGGCGGCGGCCGAGAGGGGCGGGCCGGGCCTGGCGGGGCGGCAGGGGCTGCTGAGGGGCCTCAAGGCCTGCCGGGCGCCATGAGCCAAGGCAGCGGAAGCGGCGGCGGCGGCGGCGGTGAGCCGGAGGCCAAGGCTCTCCACACCAAGAGGCTCTACCGGTGAGCGAGCGGCCCCATCGTCCACGGCCGGCCCTGAGGGACTCCAGGTCTCATCGTCCCCCCGCAGGCCCCCCCAAAGGAAGCCGGGCGGGCGGGCGCGTGTTTGTGTGTGTGTGTGTGTGGAGGGGTGAAATAAACTCCTCATCGCCCCCTTGCAGGCCCCGCGTGGGACCGTGAAGGGACTCCAACTCCCATCATCCCCCGCAGGCCATGGGGCACGGGGGACCCTCCCACCAATAGAGAGAGAGGGGGGGATGAGGGGGGGTTCCTCTTAACGATGTTAAATGTTATTCCCCAGTGGAAGTCCTCGATTTACAACGGCGGTCCGTTTAGTGACCTGACTGACCAACGGAGCGGTGGGGAGGGGAAAAAAAAAGAGACTTAGGGCCCTTCCCCTCCCCCACCTTTTTTTAAACGACCGTTGAGGCGTATGTCGTCCCCCCCCCCCCACCGGGAATCGTGATTCAAATAGGGATCCTCGCACTTACGGACGGTAGCAGAGTCCTTGGTGGGCTAAAAATCAAGTAAAAATCCCTTTTTTGAGCCCTTGGAGAAGTCAGCCGGATTCACTTAACGACCGTACTCCTCCTAACTTCAGAATTGCGACGGTTCGCTTAAACGAGGATCTAAAATGGGGCAAAACTCCCTTAGCAACCTCAATTTGTGAGGGGGCTGGTTTTGGTTGCTTTAAGTCGAGGACTTTCCCGTGTATCTAGCGCTATAGCTTTTGGGTAGTACAGCTCCTGCTGCCTCCACCTGCGTCGAAAACGCCTACCAGCAGGACATCCACCCATTTGAAAACCCCCTCCCCATTGCTCCCAGCTAGCCCCCCACCCCCAAATCAGCAACTAATTTTTGTCCTTTTTGTCACAGCCTTTGTGAAGGGGGTGAAAGGGGAAACGGACAGTCTTAGGAGGGGAGGGGGTCCTGGGTGCTCTCTGAACTTGGCTGTTTCCTTGTAAACGTTTCATTACCCAGTTAGGTAACATCATCAGTGCTAGAAGGGAGAGGTGTTTGCAGAGGAAGGAAGGAAGGAGGGAGGGAGGGAGGAAGGAAGAGGGAGGGAGGGAGGGAGGGAGGATTGATTGAGTCCTGGGTGCTCTCTGAGCTTGGCTGTTTCCTTGTAAACGTTTCACGACCCAACTAAGTAATATCATCAGTGCTAGAAGGGAGAGGTGTTTGCAGAGGAAGGAAGGAAGGAGGAGGGAGGGAGGGAGGGAGGGAAGAAGAAGGAGGGAGGGAGGAAGGAAGGAAGGAAGAGAGGAGGGAGGGAGGGAGGAAGGATTCATTGATTGAGTCCTGGGTGCTCTCTGAGCTTGGCTGTTTCCTTGTAAACGTTTCACGACCCAACTAGGGAACCTCATCAGTGCTAGAAGGGAGAGGTGTTTGCAGAAGGAAGGAGGGAGAGAGGGAGGAAAGGAAGGAAGGAAGGAGTCTGGGTGCTCTCTGAGCTTGGCTGTTTCCTTGTAAACGTTTCATTACCCAACTAGGTAACATCATAAGTGCTAGAAGGGAGAGGTGTTTGCAGAAGGAAGGAAAGAAGGAAGAAGGAGGGAGGGAGGGAGGGAGGGAGGAAGGAAGGAAGGAAGGAAGGAAGGATTGAGTCCTGGGTGCTCTCTGAACTTGGCTGTTTCCTTGTAAACGTTTCATTAGCCAAACTAGAAAACATCATCAGTGCACTGATTTCATGACTTAGTTGGGTAATGAGACGTCTGCAAGAAAACAACCAAGCTCAGAGAGCACCCAGGACCCCACAGTCTTCCTCCTCCCCCCCCCCACCCCCCCCCCCCCCCCCCGCACACTCCACTCTCTTCTAGCACTGATGATGTTCCCTAATTGGATAATCAAACGTCTGCAAGAAAACAGCCAAGTTCGGAGGATACCTAGGATTCTCCTCCTCCTCCTCTTTTCTACAACACCCCCTTCCTTCCACCACTGATAATGTTATCTAGTTGGATCATGAAACGTCTGCAAGAAAACCCCTCGTTTCAACCCTGAGCTACAAATATTCTCCTTTTACAGCCTTAGGATTCACCTTGACCTACGTGTCCCATTTTATGCTTCTGTTTGACTTTCCCCTTTTGGACGCATCTGAGTTTACATTGTTATTCATAGACAGGGGATGGCAGTTGTCACCTGACACTTTTACAGGCCCTCTGGATTGGGGGAGTCCGAAAGGCATGTTACGCCATGTTGGGGGGGGGGCAGGCAACTCACAGGCCAGTAATCCACTTTTAAGACTACTCCACGATTTGCCAGTTTGCCATGCCTGGCTGCTACAGCCAGCAAGAGAAACGTGGCATGTGCTCAGTGGCAGCTGAGCATCTCCCTTTCTCCCCAATTCTGTGGGGATTCCCTCACACACTCTTGATAATGGGTAGTTCCCAAGGACTTTACACAGTTCCTTCAACTTCTTCAAGTCATTTCCTGTGTCTTCTGTGCCCTCCAATAGCATTCTCAGTTTCGGTTGCGCTCTTATTTTCCAGAGGTCTTAAAAGCTAGAAGTATCTCCCTCCCCCTCCCACCCCCCCAAAAGCAACACACCATGACATGAATGTCAAGTCAAGGTTTTGACACTTGCCTTGTAAGGATGACTTTGCAAAAGGTTGCTTTTGATGCCGGTGTTTGAACGTACCGTGTGGCAACAGCCTGGATGGCTTGATCTCCTTGTCACTTTTCCCTGGTTTTGGAAGGCTTGGATGGTGGCCATAGAGCTTGGCAGCTGGTGGCATTGTGAGGTCTTTTAATAGACCGGGGCACATGGCTTGCCGTCTGCAAAGAAGCAAGCCCAGCAAGTCTCTTCGCATCCCAGAGAAGAGCTTAGTACAATTCAGCAATGTTCCTTCTTTGGAGAGTTTTGAAGGCAACGAGTTTAGATTGTGGCCCCCAAACGTGTTTTTCTAAAAGGCAGCTGGACTGCCTTGGTTTTTTTTCCCTTAAAAAAAGTGAAAAAAGAAGCTTTTTCAGT
This sequence comes from Pituophis catenifer annectens, assembly GCF_029215685.1. Classification (NCBI taxonomy): domain Eukaryota; kingdom Metazoa; phylum Chordata; class Lepidosauria; order Squamata; family Colubridae; genus Pituophis; species Pituophis catenifer. The sequence continues at coordinate 26,928,598 of NW_027256890.1, forward strand.
ATTGGTTGCCTTTCAGTCAGAACTGAAGATGATTCATGGATGATTTGAAAATCTCCATAGTCAGATTGGATTGTGGCCAATTGAAGCCATTGCGGGAGGAGAAGGCTAATTTTATAGCCCTCCAGCTATGCATTCCAGAAAGGTGGCTGTATTAGAGTCTGACGGTAAAACCCACAACTGCACACTAAACCATAAATTATGGTACACAAATTGCTATGAGTGAGTTCATTGTAACACGCTAAGCAATAGATAGTCAAAGCGTATTTTATTTTATTTGTATTTCATACTTTCTTATCTGCCCATCTTCCTCAATGAGAGTGTTAGACCTGCCCCAGTCAGGACCCTCTGGAAAGAAAAACCCTCGACTCCATTTGGGTGAAGTCATAGGTTCTTTTGCTAAAGGTTGCTGGTTGCAGTAAAATCAGGCTAGAACCAAGATTCTTCCCCCCCCCCCAAAGGTTAAATTTTTTTCCCCTCAACCCAGCCCCCCCCCTCCCGCCCCCATGACCAGTTTGTCTTCAGCCAATGGAGAGTCACATAGGTGTTTTGAGAATCACTTGAGATGCTTGGTGCAACCCAAATTCCACTCTCAGACTTAAAGTCTGGCACAAATTGGTTTTATGACTCCCTCGTCTTCGTCAAACTGTCATCCCCCCTTCCTATTTCACATCCCCATACACATTTGTCCCCCTTGCCCCCTTCCCCCCTCGCTTTTAATGGCAGAATGGCCGGCAAAGGCGCCAAGCAGAAGATGGCAGAACTGACAGTGAGGTTCTGGGCGGTACAGAGGGGCTCTGGGTGGTATATTATAACTTCATGTTATGTCTGAGTCCAACTGAAGAATTTCCGAGCAGCAGCTTCTTCCTAACCTTGCATGCCTCCTGTGCTTTTCGTAGAGCTGTGGTTGAAGCAGTGCATCGATTGGATCTCATTCTTGGAAACAAGGCAGCTTATCAAGAAGTATTTAAGCCGGAGAACATCAGCCTGAGAAACAAGTAAGAAAGTTGGGCCTTTCTTTATTCCATGTTCTGCATTTCAATCAGATGTATGGTCTTGAAAGGCCAGGATGCAGCAGTCTTACTTGAATGGAATAAGTGGGTGAAATATTGCTGGGAAAAATTTAGTTGCATGGAAATACAGAATATGATAAAAATGTTGTATTCCTGTGTGGCAAAACTAGCTTGCCATTCATTCTATTCATTCATTCATTCATTCATTCATTCATAGCAGAGCATTCTGTCTGGGGCTCATATTCCCAAGGTTCAGCCTCAAAGTAATTCCATTGCACAGAATATTGTTTGGAAGCCAGCTTCATAGATAAGCAGATTAGTAAACTCGGGTTGAGGTCCTGCTAGGCAAATTGAGTGGCCTTGATGGGTGGGGAAGATATCTGCTGACTTTTAACAGAATACAGTTCTTAGTCTTCAAAAATTGCATCTGTACGCAGATCCATGGTGGTGCAGTGGTTAGAAGGCAGGATAGCAGGCTAATTCTGCCAACTGCCAGCAGTTCGATCCTGACTGGCTCAAGGTTGACTTAGCCTTCCGTCCTTCCGAGGTCGGTTAAATGACGATCCAGATTGTTGGAGGCAAGAGGCTGACTCTGTAAAATGCTTAGAGGGGGCCTGTAAAGCACTGTGAAGCAGTATGTAAGTCTAAATGCCATTTCTATTCTGTTCTTATTCTTAATTCTTCTATTCTATTGCCATACTGGCACGGTGGTTAGAATATAGTATAGAATATAGTTGGCTAACCCTGCCAACTGCCATCAGTTCGATCCTGATTGGCTCAAGGTTGACTCAGCCTTCCATCCCCCCTTGGTTGGCCCCAGATTGTTGGGGCCAATATGCTGCCTCTATAAACCGCTTAGAGAGGGATATATACATATATATACATACATACATACATACATACATACACATGTATGTATGTATGTATGTATGTATGATTAGGACTTTTTTAAAAAAATGGTTTTGAGACAAATTGTGAGCAGCGTCTCTCTCTCTTCACTCTTCCTTCCTGCCCCAGGCTCCGCGAACTCTGTGTAAAGCTGATGTTCCTACACCCTGTGGACTATGGGAGGAAAGCAGAGGAACTGCTGTGGCGGAAAGTTTACTACGAAGTCATTCAGCTGATCAAAACAAATAAAAAGGTAGGCGATCCATTCTGATAATGTTTGCGTGTGAATCTTATTTGGATGATAACCCACAGCCGAAAGATAGAACAGTAAATAAAAATACCGGAGAAAGGGGAGAAATGTTTCTGGGAGGATAACACTACTACACTTCGCTCAATCTGGGACTTTGAAGCAGAAGAGAGAGTTGCAGGATTATTGCCTGGCTATGTGTTTGGGTTTTTTTTTTTGTGGTCTCTTTCAATTAAGAGATTGTGGAATCAGTAATTAATAATCGATCTAACAAAGTGGGGAAGGCATGGATAGACCCAGGGGGCCTGTAAGCTTTCCAGAATGAGAGAAAATGGTTGAGTATTGTACGGAAGCATATTTGTTTGAACTAAGGTACAGAACTTGGTTCCCAAAATACAGGTGGTCCTCGGGTTACGGCCACAATTGAGCCCAAAATTTCTGTTGTTAAGCGAGACACTTTGAGTTTGCCCCATCTTACCACCTTCCTTGTCACAGTTGGCAAGTGAATCCCTGCAAGTTGTTAAGTAACACGGTTGTTAAGTGAATCTGGTTCCCCCCGTTGACTTTGCTGCTCTGAAGGTCGTAAAAAGGGGATCACGTGACCCTGGGACACCGCAAACTGTCGTAAAGTTGAGCCAGTTGCCAGGTGTTTGAATTTTGATCGCATGCAACCCCCGGGGAATGCTAAAATGGTCGTAAGCATTGAAAAACGGCGATAAGTCACTGTTTCAATCGTCGAATGGTCACTAAATGAACTGTTGTAAATCGAGGACCGCCTGTAGTTGTGTCTCCCAGCAGCTGGACTCATCAGCAGGGATTTCAGCTCTTTCCCTGCCTTGAATATAGTCAGGGATAAAATCGGCATTGGAGCCTTCCGAAGCATGAAATGGGCAGGAATGGAATTGTTGATGCTGAATTAATCTGTGGCTTTGACCTTTTTTGGAAAATAATTACAGGTAACCCTTCACTTAAAAACAGTTCATTTAGTGACTGTTCGAAGTTACAACGGCAGTGTAAAATCTTCACTTCTGACTTGTTTTTCACAGTTACGACTTTTGTAGCATCCCCATGGTCATGTGATCAGAATTCAGACCCTTGGCCACCGGATCGTACTTATGACCATTGCTATGTCCCAAGATCGTGTTGATCCTCTTTGCCAACCTTTTGACAAGCAGAATACAGAATAACAAGAGTTGGGAGGGACCATGTAGGTCATCTAGTCCAGCCCCCCCATCCAAGCAGGAGACCCTACACCCGTGATGGCGAGCCTATGGCACGCGTGCCAGAGGTGGCACGGAGAGCCCCCTATGTGGGCACGTGCGCCATCGTCAGCTGCTCTTCTGGTTTCCTTTTTTTTTTGAAAAGTTTTTCAGTTTTATTTCTTACATAATATAAAATGTACATTTTCTTGTACATAATTAATCCTACATATACATGTTTTCCTTAAAAGAGAGCATTAAAATAAGGCATTTTAATTACATTCGGAGTTGCTCTTCTACCCTTTCTTCCCTCATTTTGCAACAAACCACCTTCTTCTCCTTTCTTTCCCTTCCCTCCCTTCTCTCCTCTCCTACTTTCTCCTTCCTCCTCTCCTACCTCGTCCTACTTCCCCTTCCTTTCCCCCACTCCTCTCTTCTTTTCCCCCTTCTCACCTTCTCTCCTACACCAGTCTTCTACCTTTCCTTCCTCTCCTTTTCTCTTCTGGTTTCCGATGCGCACAGGCCAGCTGGCCTTCACGGGCGCCAGAGCACTGGAAAACGGCCCGAAAATCAGCCCATTTTTTGAAACGTTTTTGGAAACAACTTTGGCCCAAAAACAGCCAAAAAAGGCCAGAAAACAGGTGTCAGCACTCCAAACTACATTCGTTCCAGTGCTGACATAAGGAGGAGAAAGAGGGGTCAGCTGGCAAGAGGACGCTTGACTTTTCACCTACTTATTTTCCCTGAAGATAATATCCCCTAGGAGATGGGATGGGAGGGGGGACATTCCTGGGAGCTGAAGTAGTAGATATGGGAAGAGTGATTTGGAAGATGGCCAATGAGACGCAGAGAATTGGGGAACGGAAAGGGAAGGTTTGGGGTCAGGAAGTCAGTGTTGGCTACGACGTAGTTGGGGACAGATTGTTGTGCTTAATAAATGAAAGATTTCATCAAAGACTATTTGTTTGGAAATGCAATTTATTTGAGACGACACCGAAACCTGACAACAGGCATGTGTGCGCCGGCCAGCTGGTGCACATGCATGCGTGTTCCGGTTTGGGCACTCGGTGCCAAAAAGGTTCGCCATCACTGCCCTACACCATTTCCGACAGATGGCAGTCCGGTCTCTTCGCGAAAGCAAAGTCAACGGGGAAGCCAGGTTCCCTTAACAGCCGGGTTACTAACTGATCAGCCACCGTGATTCACTTAACGAAGTGGGTCAAGAAAGGTCGGTTAACAAAGCGTCTCGCTTCACAACAGAAATTCCGGGCTCCCTTGTGGTCGTAAGTCGAGGACCAGCTGTCACGAGAGAAGCCAGAGACCGACCCTAACTTGCTCTCTTTGTTTTCCCCAATCCGCAGCACATCCATAGTCGGAGCACCCTGGAGTGCGCTTACCGGACTCACCTGATTGCTGGCATCGGGTTTTACCAGCACCTGCTTCTCTACATCCAGTCTCACTATCAGCTGGAGTTGCAGTGCTGCATTGACTGGACCCACGTTACGGACCCCCTGATAGGTCAGTGCTTCTCGAGATTCGGTCCTGCTTGATCCGCCTGGCGTATTTAGATAGATTGGCACCCCAGTGTTTCAATCTATGTACCACTCAATGTTTCCTTCTCTTCTCTTCTTGAGAGGGATTGTTTTATTTATTTATTGTGGCCATCATTACACTGGTAGTCCTTTTTTTTTTTAAAAAAAAAATTTGATTTATATGCCGCCCTTCTCCGAAGACTCAGGGCGGCTTACAAAGTGCTCAGCAATAGCCTTCATCCTTTTGTATATTTATACAAAGTCAGCTTATTGCCCCCCCAAACCGGGTCCTCAATTTACCTACCTTAGAAAGGATGGAAGGCTGAGTCAACCTTGAGACTTGGCGAGATTCGAACCTGCAGTAATTGCAGGCAGCTGGTCTTAATAACCAGCTTAATAACAGGGTGCCTTAAACCCCTGTACTACCAAGGCTCCTAGAGTCCTTGATTTAGAATAGTTTATTTAGGGCCGTCCGAAGTTACAACGGCACCGAAAAAAAGTTAACTTACAATCGTTTTTCACTCTTACGACCGTCACAGCATTTCCCCCCCCCCCCTGGTCACGCGAACAAAATTCAGAGATGCGCAGAAATGGATAGATTAACGTTAGAATTAAAAAAAACGAAGGAGAGACAGAATATTATGACACATGGAACAGATTTTATCAATGGCTGGAGACATAAGGTGGGTGTCGGAACATGAAACAATTAGGTTAAGGAGACCCAGAAAGAGAAATTACATAGGTACCAGAATGAATAAGCTGGTCCAAAATAATTGTACAAAACTACCATGTTTCCCCGAAAATAAGACAGGGTCTTATTTTCTTTTGAACCCCAAAATAAGGGCTTGGCCTTATTATTGGGGAGGTGTTATTATTTTGGGGGTGCAGAAGGCCCGGGCGGCCTGTGCACTCATAGCCAGGAGTCCAGCAGAGAGAGGTTCCCTTCGTGCGCCGCCATCAAGCCCCTCCCCTCCCACGGGGGGGTGTAGAACGCGAGCAGCAAGCCGCATGAGTGCATGTCCCCCCCCCTCCGGTTGCGCGTCTCCCAGGCCTCACCATGTCAATGTGGGCGAAGCCGGTGAGCACCAAGTCTTGAGCTCATAGCCATTGCTGCCGGCACCCGGCGCGGAAGCCATGGCCTGGGCCAGCTCTCCCTGCAGGCTTCAGCTCCAGCCGTCACCATAGAGTGGGAAGCACACTCCCAGAGCGTGTTGCTGCCCTGGCTGGGGTTTGAGAGAAAGTTGGAGTTGGAGAGAAAGAAAGACTTCTGCTTTCCTTGCATGCCGCCAAAAGCAGAAGCACCAGAAGTCTCTCTTTCTCTCCCCCAAACTCTGCCTCGGCGGCTTCCAAACCATAGTACAGGCTTATGTGGATGCGGCACCTGGGCACGGGGGAGAGAGCGGGCGGGCCGCTCCCATGGCGCAGGAGCAGGTGCTTGAGGTCTACGGTTGGTGCTGCGGGCGGGGAAAGGGGCAGGGGGGCGCAGGAGTTTGCAGGGATGTGGCTGCCTTGGGAGGGTTGGGGGGCTTAGGGACCTGCGTGTGTGTGTGTGGGGGGGCTTATTTTCAGGGGAAGGGTGTATATTTAGGCCCACCCCAAAAATAAAGCTTGGCCTTATTTTCAGGACATGTCTTATTTTCGGGGAAACACAGTAGCACCATGAAAGTAGTATTTATGTTATTTGTCTTTCACTTGGGTTCTTATGGCAGATGAATCGCCAGGATGGTCACACTGTGTTCCAATGTTTGGGTGGTTTAGGGGTGGGGAATTTGTGGTGGGTGGGAGTGTGTTTGGGTATTGTTATGTGTGTTGGACCTGGTCTTTGGGTGTTAAGTGAATTTCGTCGTATGGGTATATTGTGTACACACATACAATGGCAATTAAGTTATGATGATATATGTGAATAATAAAAAATAAAATAAAAAAAAAAATTCGGAGGTTTGGCAACTGACTCGTATTTATGCCAGTGGCAGCGTCCCAGGGTCACGCGTTCCCCTTTTGCAACCTTCTGACAAGCAGTCACTGGGAGAGCCAGATTCACTTAACAACCGTGGGACTAATTTAACAGCTGCGGTGGTTCACTTAAGAGCTCTGGCAAAAAACGTTCATAAAATTAATTGAGCTCACTTAGCAAACCAAAATTTTGGGCTCAGTTGTGGTCATAAGTCAGAGTGCAGATACTTTTTCTTTTATTCCCTTGAGTAAAAGAAATCCGAATAGAATAGAATAGAATAGAAGAGAAGAGAAGAGAAGAGAAGAGAAGAGAAAATAGAAGAGAAGAGAAGAGAAGAGAAGAGAAGAGAAGAGAAGAGAAGAGAAGAGAAAATATGGAATAGAAGAGAATAGAAGAGAATAGAAAATATGGAAGAGAATAGAAGAGAATAGAAGAGAATAGAAAATATGGAATAGAATAGAATAGAATAGAATAGAAAATATGGAATAGAAGAGAATAGAAGAGAATAGAAAATATGGAATAGAAGAGAATAGAAGAGAATAGAAAATATGGAATAGAATAGAATAGAATAGAATAGAATAGAATAGAATAGAATAGAAAATATGGAATGGAGAATGGAATGGAATAGAATAGAATAGAATAGAAAATATGGAATGGAAAGGAATGTAGAATAGAAGAGAAGAGAAGAGAATAGAAGAGAAGAGAATAGAAGAGAATAGAAAATATGGAATAGAAGAGAATAGAAGAGAATAGAAAATATGGAATAGAATAGAGTAGAGTAGAATAGAATAGAATAGAAAATATGGAATGGAGAATAGAATGGAATGGAATGGAATGGAATGGAATGGAATAGAATAGAATAGAATAGAATAGAATAGAATAGAATAGAATAGAATAGAATAGAATAGAATAGAATAGAATAGAATAGAATAGAATTTTATTAGCCAAGTGTGATTGGACACAGAAGGAATTTGTTTTGGTGCATGTGCTTTTAAAACATTTTGCAGCATATTGGAAGCTCTTGAACAATGACTAGGCTGCCGTACTGAGCCCTGCTGGAATATTACTTCCAGTTCTAGTTGCCACGATACAAAAAAAAAAAAAAAAAAAAAGATGCTGAAAAGAATGCAGAAAAGAGCAACACAGATGGTAAAAGGTCTGGAGGCTGAATCGTACGATGAACACTTGAGGGAACTAGATATGGCTCACTTATCGAAGAGAAGAAGTCGGGGTGACACGATAGCAGTCTTCCAGTACAGTGCCACAGTTAGTTAGTTAGCTTTATTGATTAGCCTATAGGCCAGGGATGGCTAACCTTTTTGCCGTCGCGTGCCAAAAGCAGGAGGAGTGCGGGGGGGGGGTAGCACATGCACGTGCCCACACCCATAATTCAATGCGCCCCGCATGCGCGCGCAACCCCCCCCCCCCCCGCTTTTGGCACCTTGGGCCCAGTACGCCCATTTTTCACCCTCCAGAGGCTTTCTTGGAGTCTGGGGAGGGCGAAAACAGCCTCCCCCTCCCCTCCCCGGAGGCCGGAAACAGCCCATTTCCCGACTTCCGGTAGGCCTGGAGGGCCCGAAAATGGAGCTGAGCTAGAGCAATGCTCGCATGCCCACAGATATGGCTGTGCCATAGGTTCGCCATCACAGCTATAGACCATATCAAAGCACAAAGTGCAAACACATATCACCATTAAACTCTCTTGCAAACATTTTAAAATAAAAGTAGGGTAAAATATAATAGTTATAGGATTAGATACAATATAATTAGATACAGAAATATATAAAATAGAGTAAAATGACATAAAGTTATATTTCGGTGTCACCCTTACAAGCTACCCCAATCAGTCCCACATATGCAGATCTCAACTGAACCATTTTGTTTTAAGCCCTGTGCTGTGTTAACTGTTATTTTCAGGTTCTGGCCACACATAAAGTAAGTTGTTTTGATATGGCGGTCCCAATGGGTCCTTCGTTTGGTATATGGACCAAGATACCTGTCTGTCACCCCCTTATACAAGCACCAATCAAATAGGATGTGAGCCAGGTCCTCTACCTCTGCCGCTCCGCAGATGCAGAGATGCTCACTGTAGGGTATAAAATCTCCCATATCTGACCATTGTGTCAAGCTGTTCGAATCTCGCTCACGTAAATATCTCCCTAAGAGGTTTTGGCAGTTGTAACTTCAGATAGCTGTCTACTTGAAAAATGCATTTATATTTGCTCAGCCATTTCAAGTGACTCACCTTACTAAGAATAGCTATGTCATTTTGTGCTTCTATCTCCTTAATTCTTTGGGCAGCTCTATTTACTAAGTCTGCACTACTATTAATCTTCTCATCGTTCCCAGCACCCATCTCCTCCCACTTATGACTGTATGACTGTAATTTGTTGCTTGTATCCTTACGATTTATATTGATATTGTTTCCTGATTGCTTATTTGTTCCTTATGACTATCATTAAGTGTTGTACCTTATGATTCTTGATGAACGTATCTTTTCTTTTATGTACACTGAGAGCAGGGTGATTTGATTTAAATCGAGTTGATTTAAATCACAATTTAAATCATGATTTAAATCACTAGTAAAAAGGCTTGATTTAAATCAACTCAATTTAAATCATAATTTTTAAAGAGCAACTGTCACCTCTGCTACTCCTTTGACCCATTGTTGACTCACCGATAGTCCCAGTGTTGCAGAATATACAGCCTCATGCTACATAACTAAGCTCCATTTCATGCTGAATAAACTGAATTATTTATGTATCTTAAATAGAAAACTATCTTATGATAGATTTTTACCCCAAAAGTTTTTTATTAAAATAAATTTGATAAAAATAAAAAAAATCCAATTTAAATAAAAAAAATCATTGATTTTTATCCACTCTGACTGAGAGCCTATGCACCAAGACAATTTCCTTGTGTGTCCAATCACACTTGGCCAATTAAAAATTCTATTCTATTCTATTCTATTTTGAGTTCTGTCTCCTGTTACGCAAGAGATAGGAAGGCCACAGCTTCTTACAAAATTTGTTAGTTTGGTGATCCAGGAGACTTGTGATTGTAATTTTATTTGCTCTAGTAGACATAACTTGGGGAGTCTATCAGTCTCCATTTCTTTGACTTTTGCACCAGTAGTTATATGCTCTAATTTTGGATAGTGCATGAATTGTATGAATTCCCAATTCAGTTCTTGGATCTACACCCAAAATACGTCTCAGATGCTGGGACTGTGTTTGTTCTGGGACTCTGGTTGAATATAGACCCTAAACCTCTGCTCCATACAAGAGTATAGGGGTAATCTTAGCTTTGTATACTTTAATTAATGGGGCTGAGGGATTACAATGCCACAGAGAAGAGGGGGTCATTTTATTCTCCAAAGCACCTGAACGCAGAACAAAAAGCAATAGGTGGAAGCTAGTCAGAGAGAAAGAGCTAACCTGGGACTAAGGAGCAATTTCCTAGCAGTGAGAACTGCTTGGCCTCCAGAAGTTGTGGGCGCTCCCATCACTGAAGGCTTTCAAGAAAAGATTGGACAGCCATTTCTCCGGGATGTGTTGTTATTAGTTGTGAAGTTGCATCCGACCCATCGCGACCCCATGGACAACGTTCCTCCAGGCCTTCCTGTCCTCTACCATCCTCTGGAGTCCATTTACGCTCACTCACCTACTGCTTCAGTGACTCCATCCGGCCACCTCGTTCTCTGCCGTCTCCTTCTTCTTTTGCCCTCCTTCGTTTCCAGCATTAGGCTCTTCTCCAGGGAGTCCTTCCTTCTCATTAGGTGGCCAAAGAATTTGAGTTTCCTCTTCAGGATCTGGCCTTCTAGAGAGCAGCCAGGGTTGATCTCCTCTAGGACCGGCTGGTTGGATCGTCTTGCAGTCCAAAGGACAGTTGATACAGCAAAAATAAATACATGTAAATTGTGAAATATACAGAAATCATTTTCAAGATGTGGGGACACTAGGTTTTCTGTAGTGTAGATGTCTTTTTTTGGAAGATGGCTACTATTTCAGATCATTTTGATGTCAGTATTAGAATGCCATAGAATTTGATCTGTTTATTTAATTTTTTAAACAGTTTTTAAAATTAACTTTAACACGGGGGTTCTGCAGACATGGTCTTTCTTAGGGTTTAATGCATATTATCTTGCTCTTGATTTTAAAAAACTGCAGTTTGGTATTGGATTGTAGACCTCTGTTGGACCACAAGAAAAAATTAATTGACAGCTTAGAAGTCCTCCTAAATCAAATAATTGGGAACTGGTAACCTAAAGAATAATTTTGCATGACATTTGCACAATTATTTAAACTACCTCACTCTAGCTTCTAATGTAATTGGATAGTTGTTAGGTGCAGCTTTAAAAAGGGGGAGGGATTGGATTTTATTGTTACGTTTCTTAACTTCAACTTTATTGTAATTGCCTGAGATTCCTCAACAGTTTTAAGCGAGATAGAAATTTCCAGATTAAAAATTGCCTTGGAAAAGAGAATAATCACAGCTTGGTTTGTGATTAGGTAACTGCTAATCACATTTGCGCATTTTCAGCCCTTGGCTGGTGGGAATCTGTCAGGCTGTCGCCCATCGTAACTTGCTAGATGACAAGTGTCCTTGGCAACCGTTGCTGTGAGCATCTCCCTAGCATTACTGTAGAATTGATGGAGTGCGTTTTAACAATTTTCAGGCCCACGCTCAACTTCTTTGCCTTTGGCCGTCCTGGTTACACCTTAAAAATCTCACCCAAATCTGTAAAAGCGTTTGACCGCACAGAGAATGAGTTACAAACTCCCCAAAATGTGACAATGATATTCAAAATAGCCCATTTTAAGAAAACCAAGCTGCTTTTTTTCCAGATGGGTTCCCCATCGGGCTGCAATCCATAAAATTAAAAATGAGAATACATTCTTACAATCAGAACAAATGAATGTGGTTGATTTTGCAGCATGTTCACAGCCCTGGCAGTTAAATTTATGACAGTTCTCTTAGATCATAAATTATCTCATGCAAACTATGAATTTTATTCTATGGCTGTTAACTGCCCTGAGTCCTTCGGGAGTAGGACGGTATACAAATTCAAACAAATAAATAAAATAAATAAAAGTGTACATTTACACAACTGGTTAAACCAAAACTAAGCCACAGTTTTATGGTTGAGTCCTGTGGGGGAGCCATTCCTGTGTGAGTCCTGCTCTGTTCCCTTGTGGCATTAAGGCTTCCTTTGGTTTTGCCCCTTTTGTAGCTTTTCAGGGCTTAAGATGCTCCCTGGCCATTTTTAAATCGTACATTTTGAGGGACATATATGGGAGGTCTGACAGTGAGTGGCTTCGCTAACCTTGCTTGCATCCTGCCATAAACAGAGGGAGGGTGCTCAAAACAATTTTAGGAACATATGGAGGAGGCTGTAAGGGGTGGGGCACTGACAGGACCCAGAAGTGTTAAACTGGATTGATCCAGCCGCCCAAAGATGCCTGGCCTGGGAAAGAATGTGAAGCTGTTTCAAGATGCAGCAGTTTCCAAAGCATCGAAACCATCGCACTGGGTTGCTAATGGACACTTGACGATATGGTCAAAGGGGAGAGGACCATGGAAGGGGAAAACGTGTGCGTGGGAATACTCAGTTCTAGCCTCATTTTTATCCTTAGTAAATCCGTAGTAAAAGAACCTATCGTTCCAATCAAATGGAGTCAAGGGTCTTTCCTTCCTAGGGACCTAGCTGGGGCAGGTCTGACAGTGAGCCATAATAAGCAAAAGTTCTTTGTGAAGGTAGACGGGTAATTGTCAGCTGTCTCGATTTTCCAGCATCCTGCTCAGTCTAACGCTATGCCACCCTGTTGATTATTTCTTCCGCAGGTTGCAAGAAGCCAGTCTCTGCGTCAGAGAAGGAGATGGACTGGGCTCAGATAGCCTGCCACCGATGTCTGGTCTACCTGGGGGATTTAGGTGAGAGAGCATTTTCCTGGGTTAATCCAAGTTCTGTGACTTGGATTTATTTGAAATCAGGTGGGAAAAAAAAGCCCAGTCTTAAGTAGCAGACCATATTGGTTGTGATAACTAAAATTTGTGATAAGCCCTTCTGGACTTTGATTTTACTTTTCCGCTGCTTTTTTTTTTTTAATTTTAACATAAAACATAAATCCATCATCCATTACAATTGCAAACAGTGTGTCAGTCGGTTACAAGTCTTTTGTGCTTCCTCCCCATATTCATAATTAACTAATTATCTGGTTTAACTATGGCTTTATCATTTCATAAAAATTATTTTCAAATATTATATTATAACATTTTATATTTCATATTTCATTTCCATGTTTTATTATCTAGCCGTTGATAAAATAAATCCCATATCTTATAATATTGTTTATCTTCTTGTTCTCTAATTTCAAATGTCAATTTACTTGTTTCAGCACATTCCATGATTTTCTTAATAACTTAATCTTGTGTTGGTATTTTCTCATTTTTCCAATTTTTAGCAAACACAATTCTAACTGCTGTTAATACATAGACAGATAGACTTTAAACCAGAGATTTTTTTATTAGGGATTGTGCTGGAAATATACAATAGAGAATTGAGATACTTTTCCACTGCTTTTTGAGGATTAGGAATCTCCTACTGTCTGAAGCATTTCAAGATACTCAGCTACGTAAAAAGGATTAGCATATTTCAGTTGGGTATCAGTTCTCTTGTTAATGACTGCAATAAAGTAATTGATTTACTTTCAGTGAGGTGGTATAAAGCTTCCCTGTTTCATTCTTGCACACAAACCGAGTCAAGTATCGTCTGTTGTGTATCCTCTTCATTGTGTTTCTTAAGGCTTCTGTGTGTCTTTTGTTCCTTATCAGCTCGCTATCAGAACGAATTGGCAGGTGTAGACACAGAATTGCTGGCTGAAAGGTTTTACTACCAAGCTCTTTCTGTCGCCCCACAGATTGGTGAGTATTTAGTAATCCGACACGCACACGTCCAGATAACGCACAATCCAACATCCACATATGTATTTGGTAACCGAGCACAAATATGAGTCAGTAACGAGTAATGAGTCAGTAAGTAATTTTTTGAATTGCATCAACAACAACAACAAATCAGGACCAACATATCAGACAAACTGCCTCTCCAAAATTTGGCTGTGCAGGTAGTCCTCAACTTACAACAGTGACCGAAGATACAACGGCACTGGAAAAAGTGACTTAGGGCCGTTTTTCACACTTACGACCGTTGCAGCACCCCCACAGTCACCTGATTTACATTCAGACGCTTGGCAGCGGACTCATATTTATGACGGTAACGGTGTCCCAGGGACAAGCCCAAGTCCATGGGGAAGCCAGATTCGCCTAACGACCAGATTGCTAACTTATTAAGGGCAGTGATACACTTAACAACCGAGGCAAGAAAAGTTGTAAAATGGCAAAGCTCACTTAACGAACGTCTCACTTAACAACCGAAATTTGGGACTCAATTGTGGTCGTACGTCGAGGACTACCTGTATTTACGGCGCTTGTAGCATTCTGGTCACATCGTCGCCATTTCCAACCTCGTTGGAAATGGACCTAGGTTGTGTTGTAATGGAACGTGTTTGCTTTGTTTTCTGTCTTTGGGGAACAGGGATGCCTTTTAACCAACTTGGGACCCTGGCTGGGAGTAAATACTACAATGTGGAAGCTACCTATTGCTACCTGCGCTGGTAAGTGTGTCTCCTATGGAAAAGAAACAATTTATAAAACTGCCCTTATTTTACTAGTCTAAAGAAAAGAAGAATTAGGGGGGACAGGATAGCAGTATTCCAGTATTTGAGGGGCTGCCACAAAGAGGAGGGGTGTGTGTGTCAAATTATTCTCCAAAACACCAGAGGGCAGGATGAGAAACGGTGGAAACTGATCAAGGAGAGAAGCAAACTGAAATTAAGGAGAAACTTCCTAACAGTGAGAACAATTAAGCAGGGGGACAGCTTGCCACCAGAAATTGTGCATCACTGGGGGCTTTTAAGAAGAAATTGGACAGACTTGTCTGAAATGGTATAGGTTCTCCTGCTTGAGCAGGTGGCTGGACTAGAAGTCCTCCAAGATCCCTTCCAGCTCTATTCTATTCATACTCAAACCTCTGTCCAGTAGGCCAGGGGTCTCCAACCTTGGCAACTTTTAAGACTTGTGGACTTCAGCTCCCAGAATTCCTCAGCCACCAAATTTAAGACCACAAGTCTTCAACTTGCCAAGGTTGGAGACCCCTGCAGTAGACTTCGCCAGCTGGATGTGAAGGGCTACTGTGCTGTGTTTTTTCTCCCATCTCCTGTCCCGCCAATAAAGCAATCCTGGCTTATAGTTAGACAACGGGAGGATGTCCACTTTCTTCCCATCTCCATATTGTCAAGACAGACAAGATTATTCTTCCTTTTCCGCTTGGGCAGAGGGCTGGGCCAGAAGGCCTCCATTCTCTGTTGCTCTGCTATTCTGTTATTCCTTTTTAGGAAATTAACTTTATGAAGGGGGACGTTTGAGGTCAGATTGGGTGGAACTGATGGGATGACTGGCAGAGGATGTCTCTTCTGAACATGAGCTTCTCCATTGTTTATTGGTGTTTCTCAAATTTAAGGCATATGGACTTCAATTCCCAGAATTCGTCCGCCAGCATAGGGGAATTCTGGGAGTTGAAGTCCAGACATCTTAAAAGTCGCCAAGATTGACAAAGCCTTGGTTTAGATGAAAAGCAAAATCGGGGAGAAATAGAGCTTGACGCATAGAAACTCTGTAGAGTAGCCATTGCCTTTTTTGGAGGAATTGTTTTATTCCCAGCTCATGTTTCCTAAACAGAAAGGTGGCAGGTAGAGTTAAGATTTGCATAACCCCTGGCAAAGTTTAGTGATGTGGCGTTCGTAGCCTCTAAAATACGTGGATCATTTTCTGGCGGCCTCCTTAACTAAATGAACAAGAGTTCTGGTGAAATTTCATGCAGCGGCTTCCATAGCCTGGAACATGGTTTCTCTGAAGAATGTAGGCTTGGTTGTTCTCAGATTCCCCTAAAGGGGTATACACTGAGCATGAACTAGCTTAGATGTTTCGTGAGCAGACAGGCAGTCTTTGTGGAAGGGAGAGAAATTAAAGTCACCAAAGTAAAACTTCTGAGAGGGGAAAGGAGGGAGTGAGGAAGGAAGGACTGAAGTACTGTGTTTTCCCGAAAATTAAGACCCTGTCTTATATTTTTTGAACCCCAAAATAAGTGCTTGGCCTTATTTTCAGGGAGGTCTTATTATTTTGGGGCATGTGGAGAAAGATGGGGCTCCTCTTGCCATCTTACCTGATTTCCAGCTCTGTCTCCCTAACCCTAACCAGAGGAAATGGCGGGGACCAGCTGCGCATACGTTTTTTCAGGGAGGGCTTATTTTCTGGGGAGGGTTTATTTTCTGGGAAACACGGTAGAGGAAGGAAAGGTAGGGAGAGAGGAAAGGAGGGAGGAGGAAGGAAGAGAGGAAAGGGGGGAAAGAAGGAAGAGATAGGTTTGAAGAAGGAAGGGAAGGGAGAAGGAAGGGAGAAGAAAGGGAAGGGAGGGAGGAAGGAAAGGAAGGGGAAGCAAGGAAAGGAAGGAGGGAAAGAAGGAAGAGATAGGTTTGAAGAAGGAAGAGGGAAGGAAGGAAGGGAGAAGAAAGGGAAGGAAGGAGGGAGGAAGGGAGAGAGGGAGGAAGGAAGAAGGAAAAAGGACAGGAAGGAAGGAAAGAGGGAGAGAGGGAGAAAGACCTCTTCCGTGAATAAATTGATTGCAGCAGCTATTTATTCTGACCTTTAATTCTGTTTGTAAACATCTTGCCAGGCACAAGATGTTTAAAAGAGAATTAAGGGAGTCCGATTGAGAAAATAATTTTTCTGCTCCCTGGGCTTCCTTCCCCTGTTTAGCATCCAGTCGGAAGTGTCCTTTGAAGGCGCTTACGGGAATCTCAAGCGCCTCTACGACAAGGCAGCCAAAATGTATCACCAGCTGAAGAAATGCGAGACCCGGAAGCTGTCCTCAAGCAAAAAAAGGTGAGAAGGCAGCCCCCCACCCCACCCCCTGGAGGCCTTCAAGAATGATTCAAAGGCGGACGCAAGCTGGAATGGCCAGTCAGTAATTGGATCAGGGGTGAAATGCTATTGGTTTGGGCTGGTTTGCCCGAACCGGTAGTAAAAAATAATACTGGTTTGCCTGAACCGGTAGTAAAAAAATAATACTGGTTCGCCGAACCGGTAGTAAAAAATAATACTGGTTCGCCGAACCGGTAGTAAAAAATAATACTGGTTCGCCGAACCGGTAGTAAAAAATAATACTGGTTCGCCGAACCGGTAGTAAAAAAAAGTAAAAAAAAAAAAAAAAAAGTTCCGACGATCAGTTGAGCAATGTGAGATCGTCAGAACTTTTTTTCTTATTTTTATAGCATTTTTTTTTTACTACCAATTCTGGCGAATAGGTAGTAAAAAAAATGCTTTAAAAAAGTAAAAAAAAAAAAAAAGCTTCCAACGATCACAGCTGTGCCGCGTGATCGCCGGAGCCTTATTTTTTTTTATTTTTTTTACTTTTTTAAAGCATTTTTTACTAACTATTCGCCCGAGCCAGTAATAAAAAAATTGCTTTTAAAAGGTTAAAAAAAAACGTTCCGATGATCACGCAGCACAGCTATGATCGTCGAAGCCTTTTTTTTTAACCTTTTAAAAGCATTTTTTTTACTACTGGCTCGGGCGAATAGGTAGTAAAAAAATGCTTTAAAAAAATAAAATAAAATAAAAAATAGCTGAAAAGAAAAGTGATATTTTTCTTTTTTGTGTTATTTTTTGTTGTATGTATATGTTTGATTTTTAATGTGTTTTTAGTGTGTTTAAAATAAACTTTTTAAAAAAAAAAAAAAAAGCATTTTTTTACTACCTATTCACCTGAACCGGTAGGGAAAAAATGCTTTAAAAAAGTTTTTAAAAAGGTTCCCACGCGCGCCACAGCTGATCTCTCACACACACACATGCGCTGTTCTACTTACCTTCCCAAACCTCTTTTTTTTTTTGCGCATGCAACCGGTAATAAACCGGTTCAGATTTCACCACTGAATTGGATGGACAGCTTTTGCTGTAGTTGGGCACTGAAGACGGTTTATCCAGCCCAAACCTATTTAAATCTCCAAGAGCCTTGGTAGTACAGTGGTCTAAAGCACCCTGTTATTAAGACCAGCTGCCTGCAATTACTGCAGGTTCGAATCTCGCCAGGCTCAAGGTTAACTCAGCCTTCCATCCTTTCTAAGGTAGGTAAAATGAGGACCCAGTTTGTGGGGGCAATAAGCTGACTTTGTATAAAATATACAAAAGTATGAAGGCTATTGCTTAGCGCATTGTAAGCCGCCCTGAGTCTCTGGAGAAGGGCGGCATATAAATCAAAATTAAAAAAAAAAAATCTGCCATTTTCTGACTCTTTCATGGCTTGAAGACATCACTGGAGGATGCAGCACTGATTATCCCATTCTTTTTTTCTAGTGATTTTCAAGGCTTGACAACTTCAAGATGGGTGGACTTCAATTCCCAGAATTCCCCAGCCAGCCATGCCGGCTGGGGAATTCTGGGAGTTGAAGTCCACTTATCTTAAAAGTTCCCGAGGATGGAAAAACCTTGAGAAAAAAAGACAAATTTGAAAAACACTGCTTTAGAGCTTAAAAGTAAAACCAATCCAGTTTACCCACTTGGTTTGTTGTTGTTGTTGTTGTTGTTTTTTAATCGTTTTTTTTAATTGGATTTTTTTTATTTAAATGGGATTTTTTTAAAAAAAAGTTTTTATTGATAAAAAATATACAAATAAACATAAATACATTAAGACAACATACAAAACAAACAAACATCGATTCAGTCATGGCTGACTCTTAAAGCTATCACATCGGTGGGTTATTTTTCTATTTTTCTTATCTTTCTCTGTTCATATCTATATCTATATTTACATATTTACATATTTGTATATAGAACATTATAGTCTGCTCTTTATTTAATTCTATACATTTCCTGTTAGATAATCAGAGTTATTTTTATGTTCCTATAAAATAAAAGTTCCATAAAAATAGGAAATCAGATTTAAAAATTTTTTTTATCAAATTTATTTTAACCAAATGCTTTTGGAGTAAAAAAAAAATCTATCTAAAGATAGTTTTCTATTTAAGATACATTAATAATTGAATTTATTCAGCATGAAATGGAGCTTAGTTATGTAGCATGAGCAGTGGTGGGATTCAGCCAGTTCACACCACTTCGGGCGAACCGGTTGTTAACTTTCTGAGCAGTTTGGCAAACTGGTTCTTGGAAGAAATCATTAGGGCAGAGAACCGGTTGTTAAATTATTTGAATCCCACCACTGAGCATGCGGCTGTATATTCTACAATATTGGGACTGTTGGTGAGTCAACAGCGGGTCAGAGGGACAGAAATGATAGTTGTTCTGTAAAAATTATGATTTAAATCGAGTTGATTTAAATCGAGCCTTTTTACTAGTGATTTAAATCGACTTAATTTAAATCAAATCCACCCTGCTCAATGATATTGGGAAGTGAGGTGAAGCTCCTTTTAACCAACTTAAATTGTTTCTGTTTTATATCCTTGGTCCTGCTAGTGCTAGACCATAATTTATAACAAGGAAGCCCTGGGGCAGGAATCTTAGATTAGACTTGCCTTGGGCAGCCAAAGTTTTGCTCTAAGAATAATAGCTTGTTCGGCAAGTCAGTGATACTTGCAAAGATGTACCGTTAGTCCTCACAGTTCATTTAGTGACCGTTCAAAGTTACAACAGTGACTTAGGACCATTTTTCACATTTAACGACCGTGGCAGCATTCCCATGATCACAGGATCAAAATTCAGACAACTTGGCAACTGGTTCATATTTATGACAATCACAGTGTCCCCTTTGATGACCTTCTGACGAGCAAAGTCAGTGGGGAAGCCAAATTCACTTAATAACCCTGCTATTAATTGAACAACTGAAAGGATTCACTTAACAATGGTGTCCAGAAAGGTCGTAAAACGGGGCAAAGCTCGCCAAGATTTCCCTCCAGTCATTTTTTTTTTTCTTGGCAAAAGCAAATGAGTGAAAAATTCACAAAGTTTGTCTGACATAATAGAATAGAATAGAATAGAATAGAATAGAATAGAATAGAATAGAATGAGAGAGAACGGAACGGAATGGAATAGAATGGAATAGAATGAGAGAGAACGGAATGGAATAGAATAGAATAGAATAGAATAGAATAGAATAGAATAGAATAGAATAGAATAGAATGAGAGAGAATGGAATAGAATAGAATAGAATAGAATAGAATAGAGTGAGAGAGAATGGAATAGAATAGAATAGAATAGAATAGAATAGAATAGAATAGAATAGAATACAATGAGAGGGAACGGAATGGAATGGAATAGAATGGAATGGAATGGAATAGAATGGAATAGAATGAGAGAGAACGGAATGGAATAGAATAGAATAGAATAGAATAGAATAGAATAGAATAGAATAGAATAGAATAGAATAATAGAATAGAATAGAATAGAATAGAATAGAATAGAATGAGAGAGAATGGAATGGAATAGAATAGAATAGAATAGAATAGAATAGAATAGAGAGAGAGAATGGAATAGAATAGAATAGAATAGAATAGAATAGAATAGAATAGAGTGAGAGAGAACGGAATGAAATAGAATAGAATAGAATAGAATAGAATAGAATAGAATAGAATAGAATAGAATAGAATAGAATAGAATACAATGAGAGGCAACGGAATGGAATGGAATAGAATAGAATAGAATAGAATAGAATAGAATAGAATAGAATAGAATAGAATAGAATAGAATTCTTTATTGGCCAAGTGTGATTGGACACACAAGGAATTTGTCTTGGTGCATACGCTCTCAATGTACATAAAAGAAAAGATACATTTGTCAAGAATAATAAGGTACAATACTTAATGATAGTCATAAGGAAACGGTCAATATAAATCTTAAGGATACCAGCAACAAGGTTACAGTCACAAGTAGGAGGAGATGGGTGATAGGAAAGATGAGAAGATTAATAGTAATGCAGACTTAGTGAATAGTTTGACAGCGTTGAGGGAATTATTTGTTTAGCAGAGTGATGGCGTTCGGGGAAAAAAACTGTCCTTGTGTCTAGTTGTTCTGGTGTGCAGTGCTCTATAGTGTCGTTTTGAGGGTAGGAGTTGAAACAGTTGATGTCCAGGATGTGAGGGATCTGTAAATATTTTCACAGCCCTCTTTTTCACTCATGCAGTATACAGGTCCTCAATGGAAGGCAGGTTGGTAGTAATTGTTTCAATTTTGACTTGTATCAAAACCTACTAAATGCTCCCCCCCTTTTTTCCCTTCCCCACCCTCTCCAATTCGGCAGGTGCAAAGACATTAAAAGGTTACTGGTGAGCTTCATGTATTTACAGAGCCTCTTTCAGCCAAAGAGTAGGTAAGTCTCAAATGTGAAAACTCCTGATGCCGTAAGTGCACCTATTTAAGAAAAGTTTCAACGGTGCCCTTCCTTGGTGGGAACACTAGGGCTGGTCTACTCCGCAGCAGACTTCTGTGCCCCTGCATGGCGTAACAGCTGCCACTCTAATAGCAGTAGCCCTTAGACTTATATACCACTTCACGGTGCTTTACAGCCCTCTCTGTAGGAAAGGAAGGAAGGAAACAGGAAGGATGGATGGAAGGAAGGAAGGAAAATAACAATAGCACATATATACTGCTTCACGGTGCTTTACAGCCCTCTCTGTAGGAAAGGAAGGAAGGAAACAGGAAGGATGGATGGATGGAAGGAAGGAAGGAAATGAAAAGGAAGGAAGGAAACAGGATGGATGGATGGAAGGAAGGAAGATGTTCTGTCCCCATCGCACGCACACAAACAAACAGCCAGCCAGGAGTTAATGAATCAAACAGTCAGGAATAAGATAACAGTCTTGGCAGTGAATCATGAACTGCCTGCCAAGAGATTTTACTCACTAAGGGAGGTTTTTTCCCCCTCAGTCCGATATACCAAATTAATTCCTCAAAGCAAAGAATTGTCAAAGTCCAGTCCGAAGAAATCCAAAAAGAGATTGCAACAGGGTTCTAGAAACACGATATGACTTCCGAGTTTTTCAATTTGTCCGTCACAAGGCCTGAATAGCCGACACACCCCCTTTTATCCCTTGTGGGGTGTGGTCCATTGACTCAGCTCAATCTCTGGCCCGCCCACGTCTCTATCTCTGCTGCGCGCGCTTATCCTTCCGACGCTGTCTGGGATCCAGCCAAAACTCATCCCCCTTGCTCTCTATCTGCGGCTGCTCCAAAGTGCCTTGCTCCTGGCATATCTCCTCTTGGCCTTCGGAGGAAACCTGAGGCATTGCCAGAGAGGAAGGTCCTGGAGAGGGAGGTCTTGCCAAATCTTCTCCTTCACCTTCTGAGTCCTCTCCCTCTTGTTAGGACAGGCTCGAGGGTCGGAGTCACAACAGAAGGAAAAAAAATAACAATAGCACTTATATAGCGCTTCACGGGGCTTTACAGCCCTCTCTAAGCGGTTTACAGTCAGCCTCTTGCCCCCAACAATCTGGGTCCTCATTTTACCCACCTCGGAAGGACGAAGGCTGAGTCAACCTCGAGCCTGCTGAGATCTGAACTACCGAATTGCAGGCAGCCGGCAATCAGCAGAAGGAGCCTGCAGTACTGCACTCTAACCACTGCACCACCGCGGCTCAATAAATTAGATGACATGGCTATTAATGATACCTTGTGTCAGACCTGCCCCAGTCTGATCCCTTCGGGAAGAAAAACTCTCGACTCCCATTTGGTTGAAGCGAAAAATACTTGTACTGACCAGCCCAACAAATCTGAGATGTTTTGGGAAACATTGAGGTGTTTAGCCTGGTGATCTTGAAGTTGTGTGTTTGTGTGTGCGTGTGTGCGCGCTGAGGGTTCTTTGTTCAGATGCTGTGGGCCCCATTTCAAGATTGTCTCTCCTGACAGATTCTGGACATTGGCTTATTGTGGCTTTGCCATGAGGGCCCTGTTCAGGATCTCACACCTTCCTCTCCCGAGCTGAGTCTCTTACACAATTTGTGACAAAGCTTTGGACTTCCGCGCTTTGAGCCTCTGCCTTTTCTCTCCCCTCAGTTCTGCCGACTCGGAGCTGACCTCCCTCTGCCAGTCGGTCCTGGAGGAATTGAACCTCTGCCTTTTCTACCTGCCCTCTTCACCCCACCCGAGCTCCACCACAGAGGAGGAGGAGGAGTGGGAGAACGGCTGCTCCTTTCTGCCGGACCTGCTCATCTTCCGCATGATCGTCATTTGCCTGATGAGCGTCCACAGCCTCAAGAGGGCAGGTAAGTGGCACACCTGGCAGGTTCAGAGCTAGGAGCCTCCGGGTTCCAGATCACTAACCTCTGCGTTGCTACCGTGTTTCCCGAAAACCAGACCCTGTCTTATTTTATTTTATTTTTTTTTGCCAGCAAAAAAGTCTTATTTTGGGGGGGATGTCATTCACCGACCCTCCTCACTTGCGCACGTCTTCCCCGGCCTCCTTTTTGTTTTCAGAGGCCTTCAGGAATTTCTCCTTCTGCATCCGGCATGGCTTTCCTGAAGGCCCCTGCAGCCGATAACAGCTCCGGATTGATCCTTACAGTATATACTTACATATTTCTTATAATAATGCGCAGTTATATTAAGTTACAATCTGTCATTATTCAATTATTCCATATTTTCTCTCTCTACTTTTATTTTATTATATAAAAGTATATACACTAATATTCCCCCTTCTCTTATTTCTATCACTTATTCTAACTTTTAATCATGTCACCCTTTACTAAAAAGCATTCTCTTTCTATCCTACCTAACTTCTAGTCATGTCACCTACCTAAAAAAAAGAAAAGACAGAAAAAAGGAGAAGCAAATCAGATCAACAACAAGAAAGAAAAATTACCTATCCATCGTCTCTTGCCCGCTTCAATACTTTAATTGCTATGCTTTTTTTTTTTGACTTGCCTCCCAAATTCCTCTCTTGGATCTTTATCCCTGTCTGTGTCTGCTTCTTGGCTATTCAATTCTAGGTATTTCTCCCTTGTGTGTTCTTTGAACAGAGTTCAAAGAGTTCTTTTCTGAATCTAGGTGTAACTTGGATTTTTAACTTTTAACTCATTGCACCTGTGAGGGTGGATTTGATTTAAATCAAGTTGATTTAAATCACGATTTAAATCATGATTTAAATCACTAGTAAAAAGGCTTGATTTAAATCAACTCGATTTAAATCATAATTTTTAAAGAGCAACTGTCACCTCTGCTACTCCTTTGACCCACTGTTGACTCACCGATAGTCCCAGTGTTGCAGAATATACAGCCTCATGCTACATAACTAAGCTCCATTTCATGCCGAATAAACTAAATTATTTATGTATCTTAAATAGAAAACTATCTTACGATAGATTTTTACCCCAAAAGTTTTTTATTAAAATAAATTCCATAAAAATCAAAAAAATCCGATTTAAATAAAAAAAATCCAATTTTTTTGATTTTTTTTTTAAAAAAAATCATTGATTTTTATCCACTCTGCACCTGTGTATGGTTTGCCAATTGCACAGTGGCAGATAGCACTCCAGAGGGCCCAGAGGATCATTGCTTGCCCTCTCCCCTCTTAGAGCTTTATAGCTCCTGCTGCCTTAAGAAAGTTCAAAACATTCTTAAAGATCCATCTCATCCTGGGCACCCCTTTTTTTTTTTAAACTATTACCATCTGGCAGACGGTACAGGGCAATAAAAACAAGGACAAATAGGCTGAAAAACAGCTTCTATCCCAGGGCAATAACCATATTGAATTTTATAGTATAGTGCAATATCGGCTTTTCAATTTCAATTCTGTAGAATGTAAAGGATGTATGTTTGTGTTTTTATTTTTATAGTTATAATGTACACTGAAGAGGGCATTTAATTTCGTTGTACCACGTGCGGTGACAATAAAGCAAACGAAACTAACTCTGGCTGCTTCTCATTTTCTCTGCAGGCTCCAGACAGTACAGTGCGGCTATTGCCTTCACCCTGGCCCTCTTTTCACACCTGATTAACCATGTCAACATCCGCCTCCAGGCCGAACTGGAAGAAGGAGAGAACCCAGTTCCAGCCTTCCAGAACGACGGCACCGGTAAGGACACACGTTCCCTGGAGAGCTGCCTCTTCGACGGCTCATCTCTTGATCCTGGGGGCAAAGCTGATGGGAGGTCAGACCGGAGGGCCCCCCCCCCCTCGACCCAGCTCTTTAGGAGCAATGCACAGAGAAATTATTTCCCCAAGATACCTAGTTGACTAACAGGTTGTGTTTCTCAGTGCTAAAGGCAACGTATTTATTGTAATTAGATGCCACCTTTATTATTATTATTTTTATAAACCACTCAAGGCAGAGAACGCATCTAATGCTCCTTCCTCCTATTTTCCCTACAACAGCAACCAAGTGAGGTGGGTTGGGCTGAAAGAGGATTGGCCCAAAGTCATCCAGTTGGCTTTCATCCCTAAGGCAGGACTAGAACTCACCGTCTCCTGGTGATTGGCCCAAACTTACCAAATCAACTTTCATCCCTAAGGCAGGACTAAAACTCACCGTCTCCTGGTGATTGGTCCAAAGTCACCCAGCTGGCTTTCATGCCTCAGGCGGGACTAGAACTCACCGTCTCCTGGTGATTGGCCCAAAGTCACCCAACTGATTTCCATGCTTAGGGCAGGACTAGAACTCAGAGTCTCCCTTTTTGTACTAAAACTGGAAATTGCCCCTAATTTTATTTGAGTTTGACTGTACTGAAAGGGAATGGCTGTTTGAAAGAGACATAGGGGACTGGTCCGGGCGGTGTCCTATTTGGAACCAGACTGCGTGAGGGGGGGGTGTCATTGTACGCGCACACAAGAGAGAAGGGAAGCCTTTGTGGCAGCGTTTGTGTGAGTGGAGCTGCGCGTGTGCAACCAGCGGCCTGGTTCCCAATAGGACACCATCTAGACAAGTCTCTTTCAAACAAAAGAGAATGATCTCTCACCTGTCACTACTTGTCTTGCCCTCGGGTGCTTTAGAGAGTAGAACAGAATAAGAGAGTTGGAAGGGACCTTGGAGGTCTTCTAGTCCAGCGGTCACCAACTGGTAGTCTGTGGACCACTGGTTGTCCCCGAGAAAATTTTGGTGGCCCGCAGAAAAATTATTTGCATTACCTATATTGCACTAAATCAGGAATCCTCAAACTACAGCCCATGGGCTGGATACGTGCAATGAACGTTTGTGTTGCTGCAGAGAGTCTCCCCCTTCGGGGTCTTTTTGTGAGGGTCAGAAGGGGGCAGAAATTCCGACTTGGGGTCTGCTTCGGCCTCCTGGTGGGGGGCTTTGGGCGAAGGCTGGAGGGAAGAGCCGCTGGTGGGGAAGAGCCGGAGGGCCTCGTTCCAGTAGGACTGCATCATGTCCTGGAACTGACTGACCATCTCAGCCCGCTGAGCCTCCAGGCGCCGGTACCTGGCCTTGCACTCCCGCAGGTCTCCCCTCTGCTTGGAAAGCCTATGCTCCTAGTCCTCAGTGAGGTGCTTCTGCTGAGCCTCCTTCTCGGTCAGATCCAAATTGAACTGAGCTGTTTTGCCAACTTTTTCTCATGGTGGCTGCTTAGCTCCAGCAACTGCTTTCCTGTTGGGGCCCTAAGGAGGCCGGGCAGGGAGGAGGGGAGGGGTGAGTAGAGTTTGGCAAGGCGCCCCTCGATGTGAGTGACATAAAGTTGGCCACGCCCACCCAGTCACATGACCACCTAGCCACGCCCACCCAGCCGGTCATTAGGCAGATCATATTAGTGGTCCGCAGGATTTAAAATTACGAAGTTAGTGGTCCCGGAGGTCCGAAAGGGTGGCGGCCCCCGTTCTAGTCCAACCTAGTCTAGTCCAGCAGGGGCTCAAGCAGGAGACCTCTATACCCGTGATGGTGAACCTATGGCACGTATGTCCAAAGTGGTACATGAAGCCATGTCAACCAGCACGTGCAGCCTTGCCTGTTTGTCTTCCAGATTTCTGGTGGGCATGTGCACGCGACGATCAGCTGTCCTTCACTCTCACGGCAGTGCTGAAAACCGGTGTGTGCATGCGTGCCAGCCAGCTGATTGTTGGGGTGCGCATGTGCCCCAGAACTCGAAAGTTCAGCTTTTCCGGCAGGCGATCCATTCGCGTGCGCAGCAGTGCCAAAAACCGCCCTGCACATGCGCATCGGCCAGCTGATTGTCGGGCACGCATACGCGCTAGAAACCAGAAGGTTGGCTTTTCTGGAGCGCAGCCCCAACGAGCATGTACGACATTTCTGTGGGACAGGTTCGCCATCACGGCCCTATACCTTTTCAGATAAATAGCTGTCCAATTTCTTCTAAAAAACTTCCAGTGTTGGAGCGTCCACAACTTCTGGAGGCGAGTTGTTCCACTGATTAATTGTTCTAACTGTCAGGAAATTTCTCCTTTGTTCTAGGTTGCTTCTCTCCTTGATGAGTTTCCTTTTGGGAAAGCCAAGAGGGCGGGGTGGGTCTCACTCTGAGGGATGTCGTGTTCCAGAGGGTGGACACCAGGACAGGAAAGGCTCTTCTCCTTGGACCCTTCCGGCTGGAGTCCTTGACCAACAGGGTCCATAGCAGGTCCCTTCCGCCAGAATGATTGATGGCTCAGTTCTGGGGGTGGGGAGGGGGCAAGATCTATTGTGTGTCCGGGGTTTTGAAATGCAGCTGTGATTGGCTATCCTTGTAGAGGGCCCAGAGGCCCAGGAGACAGCAAACTCAGTTGAGAAAGAAACGGAGGCCGACCCAAGCGGCCACCGGGCCCCGGGGGAGCCACGGCAGAATGACAGCCAAAAGGGAAAGAAGTACTCGCGCCTTTCTTGCCTGCGCCGTCGCCGCCGGGCCCAGAAGCTGGACGAGAGCGACCTGAGCGAAGGTTTCGACTCGGATTCCAGCCCGGAGTCCACCAAAGCCAGCGGCGCCTCGGAGACGGGCTCTGAGAAGAGCGACGAGGAAGCCGAGGCGGCCTTCGACATGGAGACCGATTCCGACATGAACAGCCAGGAGTCCCGCTCGGATCTGGAGGACATGGAGGAGGAGGAGGCCGAGGCAGAGACCGAAGGGGGCAACGGCCAGCCTCGGGGTGTCAAGAACGGGACCAGGGGAGCCCCAGACTTTGTGGCAAGCGAAGGGGGTCGGCTGCCGGACTCGAAGGGCCCCGGCCTCCCCAAAATTGACCCTCCGGAGCCCGTGGCCAACGGGCCAGGCTCCTTGGGCGGCAGTGAGGCCAGCATCGCCAGCAACCTCCAGGCCATGTCCACGCAGCTCTTCCAGACCAAGCGGTGCTTCCGGCTGGCCCCCACTTTCAGCAACGTCCTTCTCAAGCCGGGCTGTGGGCCGCCCGCCCCAAAGGAGGCGGCAGGAGATGGCAAGCCTTGCGTGAATGGGGACGTGGAGAGGCCCGCTGCACCTGAGCCAGGTGAGCTGCAAAGAAAGTTGGTTGGTTGGGGAAGACAGACAGACGGAGGGGCAGGGGAAAGGGGAAAGCTGGGTTTATCTGCCTCTCGGGCTGACAATGTTCGGACCTAGGCTTCCTTAAAAAGCAGGAAGCAGAGTCTTGGTCCCAGCAAAGCCTCTTTTAATTACACGACTGTGAATCCCTTTCATTCACAGTCAGCAAGGCCTGTCCAAACAGTTTTTCAAAGGAATGTTTATCAACACAGACCTTATCTCGCTTGGCAAGCTGCCACGTAACTTGTTTCCAAGCGCAGCACAAGGCCAAACTTGGCACAGAGTCTCTTAGAGTCACGAACAGAACTTCCCACTCTTGAACCGACTGACCGAACGAATTGTTTCCTGCAAAAGCCCGCTCCCCTGTTCGCTCCTCTTTTGTTTCCTATGGGAGGGGCCAATCACCTCCAAGGTGTGGCTTTACTTCCAAGTCGACCCTGCTTTCGGCATTGCTCTTGTCTTCTGGCAGCTCTGTGCATGCTGGGAACGGGCTCCAGCTATTCCTCTGCCTCGCTGTTGTCTATCTCCCTCTCTGCCTTCGACACAGAGCCCTCGCCCAAGCTTTCCCCAGCCCCCAGGACTGGCCCATGTTCCTCCCCAACCTCCTCACTGTACGACTCTGCTGCCAGCTTTGCTGGTCCCCGGGGGGCCACAACAGAAAATTCACAATATAGGCCTATTATAAAACTGGGCACAAGTCTCTAAGACAGTGTTTCTCAACCTTGGAAGCTTGAAGATGGGTGGACTTCAACTCCCAGCATCCCCCAGCCAGCAGCGCTGGCTGGGGGATGCTGGGAGTTGAAGTCCACCCATCTTCAAGCTTCCAAGGTTGAGAAACACTGCTCTAAGACATCTTAGTGGGTGGATGTCTCTGTACAGGAGGTAGTCCTCGAATTACAACAGTGTGTTCAGTGACGACAGCCCTGGGAAAAGTGACTTACGACCGTTTTTCACATTTACCACCTATCCCCATGGTGTATGGGATCCAAATTCAAATCCTTGGCAGCTGACCCGCATTTATGACCGTTCTGATGTCCTGGGCGGGGCTCCGCGATCCCCTTTTGCGCCCTCCTGACAAGCAACAGGGAAGCCAGACTCACTTAACAACCACTTAACTTCAGCGATTCCCTTAACAACCGAATGGTCGTAAAATGGGGCTAAACTCCCTTAACAAATGTCTCCCTTAGAAAGTCGGGGCTCGATGACGGTCGTAAATTGAGGGACTGCCTGTATTTGGATTCTAATCCCATAATCCCCTGGCCACACTTAACCACCATGGAAGGGAGCTGTCCCTCTCCTTTCCAGTCCTTCAATTCTTTGGCCCTTGCTTAATTCTCCCAATCTCTTTTTGAGTTTTAACCAGGGGTGAAATGCTACTGGTTCGCTCTAGCTCGGGCGAAAACGGTAGTTAAAAAAAAAATGCATTACATTACACATTATCACAGCGGCGAGATTGGCGTATGCTCAACTTTGGAAAAATCAAAATACCCCATCAGAGGAGGCAATTATAAAGAAGATTTTAGAATGTGCGGAAGCAGATAAATCGACTAAAAAACTAAAAGACAAGAGACCAAACACAAACATGTTTATCTTGGGAAAAATTTTATATGTGGTTAGAGAAGAGGAAATTATAACCCAAACTAGATGAGGAATTGTATCTATCGAGAAACTTATACTATACAAGTAAAGTGAGGTCGGATAGACCTAATTGATGTGTAAAGACATACAAGTTGTTCTGTCTTCTCCGGAATATAATACAGATATACAGTACCGAATATTAGGTTATTAAGGTACTATATATAAGTATGCTTGGTTTTTTTTTGTTGTGTTGTCTTGTTTGTTATTTATATGATGTGTTGTCTTTCTTTTTTAATGGAAAATGTAAATAAAGATTATTTTTTTAAAAAAAAATGCTTTAAAAAAGTTTTAAAAAAAGATTCCTACAATCGCGTGGCACAGCTGTGATCATCGGAATCTTTTTTTTTTATTATTACTTTTTTAAAGCATTTTTTTACTACCAGTTCAGGCGAATAGGTAGTAAAAAATGCTTTAAAAAGGTTTTTTTTAAAAAAAAAGGTTGGCCACACCCACCCGGTCACATGACCCCCGCCCACCAAGCCACGCCCACAGAACCGGCAGTGGGGACAAAATTTTGCATTTCACTACTGGTTTTAACCATCCGTTTTTCCCCCTGGTCTTAAGACGATGTTTCCGAATCGGAAGAAAGCATCTCCAGCAGCAGATCCTGCCGGAACGAGCGCTCGCTCCAAGAGAAGCTGGAAATTATAAGCGGCGAAGGGTTGCTGCCCACCGTCAAGGTGTTCCTGGACTGGCTGAGAACGAACACCGACCTCATCATCATGTGTGCGCAGGTGAGTGGCTCTCAGCACCTGCGGAAGCCTCTCTTCCTCCCCCCTCTTTTGCCGCCTTGTGTTTGAATGTCCCAAAGGTGCTTTTTTCTTCAAGAGGCAACTGGACTTTCTGTTTTTTTCTTTCGAAGACGTTTCGCTTCTCATCCAAGAAGCTTCTTCAGCTCTGACTGGATGGTGGGGAATGGAAGGAATTTATACTCCTTGCAGACAGCTGGTCATTTGCATCCTTTTAGAGAGTCCTTGATGTCACCTGGAGGTTTACCTCTGTCCTCAGGATCGCCTGAGTGGTGCAAATGGTTCCTGTAGCCTGCAATTTTTCCTCTGGAAATCCATTCCCACTCCCACACCATTCCAAGGATGTCCATCCCAAATTGTATAGCTAAAGGTCTGTTGAGATTCAGTCATTAAAAGCCACATTATTTGAGCCTTGAAAGGTTTCCCACTTTATCCTCCCAATAATTTGATGCTCTAGCTTAGGAAGAAGCCAACCTCGCGGTTGAAGCGAAGACTTTGAATGCCCTGGTGAGACCTAAAGTCTCCTTGAGTATCCTCCAGTATTCAGATTTTCCCTTTGTTTCCCACCTTCTCTCCTTGCAGAGTTCCCAGAGTTTATGGAATCGACTTTCGGTCCTCCTGAACCTGCTTCCTTCAGCGGGAGACCTGCAAGATTCAGGTACCCTTCTACTAAATTCTCTTTTTTTCTTTCATTATTCCCCCCTCCCCCCGGTCTCTGAAAATGTTTTACCTGTGTGATTCAGCCTTCACTATTTGCTTAATGGGTTTATGCTTCCTCTTACGGTCCAATTCTCCAAATCTGCTCATGGGCAGGACGTTTCGTTTCGTTTTGTTTTGTCCCTTCCTTCAGCCTCTTTTTCAAGCCCATTTGGCAGTTAACATTTTTTTTTTAATTTGATTTATATGCCGCCCTTCTCCGGAGACTCAGGGCGGCTTACAATGCGTTAAGCAATAGCCTTCATACTTTTGCATATTTATACAAAGTCAGCTTATTGCCCCCACAAACTGGGTCCTCAATTTACCTACCTTAGAAAGGATGGAAGGCTGAGTCAACCTTGAGCCTGGCGAGATTCGATCTTATTTTAATTGCAGACAGCTGGTGTTAAATTACAGTGCTTCTGTCTGTTGAGCTAAACCAGGCTCCTATTTTAAAGCTGGGATGTCAAACTCAACTTCATTGAGGGCCTCATCAGGGTTACGTTTGACTTCCGAGGGGCCGGGGTGGCTTTGGCCAGGGTGGGCATGGCCATCTCGACGTCACTCGTGTCAGCCCGAGTGCTCCGGCTGGGGGGGGGATTCTGGGAGTTGGAGTCCACCCATCTTAAAGCATGCTGGCTGGGTTCCAGAGCTTCGTTTTCGGCTGTGACAGCCTCCGGCAGCCCTCTGCCAGTGAAAATGAAGCTTGGGAGGGCTGCGTGTGGCCCTCTCAAGCTCCGTTTTTGCTGGCAGAGGTACCACGGGCCGGGGCAGCCCTGCGGGCCAGATATAAACACCCGGCTGGCCAGATCCCTCCTCCGGGCCTTGACTTTGGCACCCCTGTTTTAAAGCATCTCTGGTGGCAGAGGTTGGTCAGAAAGAGCCCTTCTTCCCTTCATATCTGTGGAGATGCTCAGCCAACCAGCTCATAGTTGTCCCAAAGGGGCTTTTTCCAAAGGCAACTGGACTGTTTTTTCCCCTGAGGAAGAGAGAGACATTTTCCTTCTCACCCAAGAAGATTCATCAGTCCTCCCGGCCAGTACGCTCGCACAGAGTGGGCCTCCTCAGGGTGCCGTCCGCCAGACAATGTCGGCTGGCGACCCCCGGGGGAGAGCCTTCTCTGTGACGGCGCCCACCCTCTGGAACAACCTTCCCCCAGAGTTACGTACAATAACAGACCTCTGGATTTTTCGTCGGGCCCTGAAAACCTATTTATTTCAACTAGCTGGGCTGGCTTGAGTTAAATTTTAAATTGATTTTAAATTGGGTTGTTTTAATTTACGGCCAAAATATTTAATTATTTTAATACTGTTTTTAAATTTTGTATGCTCTGTTTTTTTTTACTTTGGCTGTTCACCGCCCTGAGTCCTATTTGGAGAAGGGCGGTATAGAAATGGAAACAAATAAATAAATAAAAAATAAAACTGATGAAGCTTCTCGGACCACCCATCTCCCTCATAGAGTGAGTCTGGACAGTTGTACAAATAGAGATTATAAAAGCTGTACAGGTGGTTCTCGGCTTCATCGTCACAATTGACCCTAAAATTGATGTTGCTATTAACAGCAATAGCACTAAGACTTATATACCGCCTCACAGTGCTTTTACAGCCCTCTCTAAGCGGTTTAGAGAGTCAGCCTCTTGCCCCCAACAATCTGGCTCCTCATTTTACCCACCTCGGAAGGACGGAAGGCTGAGTCAACCTTCAGCCTGGTGAGATTCGAACTGCCAAATTGCAGGCAGCCGGCAGTCAATGGAAGTAGCCTGCAGTACCGCACTCTGACCACTGCGCCACCGAGGCTCATATTCACTCATTAAGTGAATTTTGCCGCATTTTATGACCTTCCTTGCCACAGTTGCTAAGTGAATCACTGCAGCTGTTAAATCAGTAACACGGTTGTTAAGCGAATCTGGCTTCCCCCGTTGACTTCGCTTGTCAGGAAGGTCGCAAAAGAGGATCATGTGATTTCAAAACACTGCAATGGTCATAAACACAAGTCAGTTGTCAAGAGTCTGAATTGTAATCACATGCCCATGGGGATGCTGCAGCGGCTTTAAGTGTGAAAAATAAGTCATAAGTCGCCTTCTTTGGTTCCATTGTAACTTTGAACAGTCAGTAAATGAACTGTTTGTTGTAAGTTGAGGGCTGCCTGTAGATAAATATTATAACAAAATAGAATAAAACTATTAAAATTCAGAATTAAAAAAAGGGCCCCAGAGAGGCTTCAGATTTGTCCTCCCTCTAGGCCAGTGTTTCTCAACCTTGGAAGCTTGAAGATGGGTGGACTTCAACTCCCAGAATCCCCCAGCCAGCAGCGCTGGCTGGGGGATTCTGGGAGTTGAAGTCCACCCATCTTCAAGCTTCCAAGGTTGAGAAACACTGCTCTAGGCTCTGTCGGTGATTGTCTCCCTTCTTGTTGCAGGGTTGTTTCTCTCCAGCGAAGTGAAGAGCATGTTGTCGGGCTGCGAACTTCCCGACTTGAACACTTGCTTGCTCCTGCCCGAAGACGTGGCCCTCCGCAACCTGCCCCCCTTGAAGAACGCGCACAGGAGGTTTAACTTCGAGCAGGACCGGCCTGTCCTTACCGAAGTGGAGGAGGTGAGGGAGATTCCTTTGTTAAAAAGGAAAAAGCACCCTGAAAGTTGGATTTGGGTTGAGTTGAGGATTACAGTAGCAATAGCACTTAGACTTATATTTAATTTAATTAATTCAATTTATATGCCGCCATTCTCCGGAGACTCAGGGCGGCTGAGTCCCACTTCACAGTGCTTTGCAGTCCTCCCCGGTTTACAGGGTCAGCCTCTTGCCCCCAACAATCTGGGTCCTCATTTTACCAGAAGGACGGAAGGCTGAGTCAACCTTGAGCCGGTCAGGATCGAACTCCTGGCTGTGGCCAGAATTAGCCTACAATACTACATTCTGACAACTGGGGAGGGAGGGAAGGAAGGGAGGGAGGGAAGGAAGGAAGGAAGGAAGGAAGGAAGGAAGGAAGGAAGGAAGGAAGGAAGGAAGGAAGGAAAACAGCAAGAGCACTTAGACTTATATCCTGCTTCACAGTGCTTTGCAGCTCTCTCTAAGCGGTTTACAGAGTCAGCCTCTTGCCCCCAAAGAGCTGGGTCCTCATTTTACCCACCTCGGAAGGATGGATGGTTGAGTTGACCTTGAGCTGGTTAGGATCAAACTGCTGGCACTCGGGCAGAATTAGCCTGTAATACTACACTCTTAACCACTGGGAAGGAAGGAAGGAAGGAAGGAAGGAAGGAAGGAAGGAAGGAAGGAAGGAAGGAAGGAAGGAAGGAAGGAAGGAAAACAGCAATACCTTAGACTTATATACTGCTCCACAGTGCTTTCCAGCCCTCTCTAAGTGGCTTACAGAGTCAGCCTCTTGCCCCCCAACAATCTGGGTCCTCATTTTACCCACCTCAGAAGGATGGAAGGCTGAGTCAACCTTGAACCAGTCAGGATTGAACCGTTGGGACTGGGCAGAATTAGCCTGCAATACTGCATTCCAATAGGAAGGAAGGAAGGAAGGAAGGAAGGAAGGAAGGAAGGAAGGAAGGAAGGAAGGAAGGAAGGAAGGTAGGTAGATAGATAGATAGCACTAGCTCTTAGATTTATATACCCACCTCGGAAGGCCGAGTCATCCTAGAGCCTGGTGAGATTCGAACTACCAAACTGCTGGCAAGCCGGTGATCAGCAGAAGTAGCCTGCAGTACCGCCCTCTAACCACTGCGCCACCAGGGCCCTTCTTGGCTGACTCCCCCTGGCTTCTCCCACTTGCCCTAAAGATGCCCCGTCTCTTCCTCCCCGCAGTCCGTGGTTCGCATCTGTTGCATCCGAAGCTTCGGCCATTTCATCACCCGTTTGCAAGGCAGCATCCTGCAGTACAACTCGGAAGTGGGGATCTTCATCAGCATCGCGCAGTCGGAGCAGGACGGCCTGCTGCAGCAGGCCCAGGCGCAGTTCCGCATGGTGAGCCCAGAGGGGGTGGTGCTGATGTGGGCAGGAGGAGAACTAACCAATTTTGTTGCCTATATGATGTAAAAAGGTAAACGGTTCCCCTCGCACATATGTGCTAGGCCAGGGGTCTGCAACCTTAAACACTCAAAAGAGCCACTTGGGCCCGTTTCCCAGAAAAGAAAACACCGGGAGCCACAAAACCTGGGTGGGCGTGGCCAGCTCGACATCACTCACTCCCACCCAGTCACATGACATACGCCCCTAGCCACGCCTACCCAGGTTTTGTGGCTCCAGGTATTTTCTTTTAAACAGGCCTCTCTCTCCCCCCTCCCTCTTTCTTCCTCTCTCTTTCTCCCCCTCTCTTTTTCTCCCTCTCTCTCTCATCCTTTTCCCTCTCTTTCTCCCTCTTTCTTTCTCCCTCTCGCTCATTCTTCCCCTCTGTCATCTTTCTCCCTCTCTCTCTTATCTCTTTCTCCCTCTCTCTCATCTTTCTCCTTCTCCCTCTTTCTCATCTCCCTGCCTCCCTCCCTCTCATCTTTTTCTTTTCCCCTCTCTCTTTCTCATCTCTTTCTCCCTCTCTCTCATCCTTCCCCTCTGTCATCTTTCTCCCTCTCTCTTTCATCTTTCCCCCCCTCTCTCATTTTTCTCCCTCTCTCTCTTTCTCCCTCCCTCTCTCCTCTTTCTCCCTCTCTCTCATCCTTCCCCTGTCATTTCTCCCTCCCTCTCTTATCTCTTTCTCCCTCTCTCTCATCTTTCTCCTCCCTCTTTCTCATCTCCCTGCCTTCCTCCCTCTCATCTTTTTCTTTTCCCCTCTCTCTTTCTCATCTCTCTCCCTCTCTCTCTTTTTCTCCCTCTCTCTTTCATCTTTTTCCCCCCTCTCTCTCATCTTTCTCCCTCCCTCTCTCTTTCTCCTTCTTTCTTTCTCCCTCTCTCTCATCCTTCCCCTCTGTCATCATTTTCCCTCTCTCATCTCTTTCTCCCCCTCTCTCATCTTTCTCCTTCTCCCTCTTTCTCATCTCCCTGCCTCCCTCCTTCTCATCTTTTTCTTTTCCCCTCTCTCTTTCTCATCTCTTTCTTCCTCTCTCTTTTTCTCCCTCTCTCTTTCATCTTTCCCCCCTCTCATCTTCCTCCCTCCCTCTCTCCTCTTTCTCCCTCTCTCCCATCTTTCCCCTCTGTCATCTTTCTCCCTCTCTCTTATCTCTTTCTCTCACATCTTTCTCCCTCATGTTTCTCCTTATCCCCCTTTCTCATCTCCCTGCTTCCCTCCCTCTCATTTTTTTCTTTTCCCCTCTCTCTTTCTCATCTCTCCGTCTCTCATCTCTCTACCTCTCTCTTTCTCCCTCTCGTGTGTGCGTTTCTGCGTGCACATGCTTGATTTAATTTTAAATCCAAGAGTCATTTCAGGTTCCCAGATCAATGAAGCTCTTTCGTCCTCCTGCTGTGACTCCTTGTCGGCTGGCTGCTCCCCCCCCCCGCCCCTCATCCTCCTCTCCTCCTCACTCCTCGCCTGCACTGAGAAGGGAAGGGCGGTGGAGGCAGATGGAGACTCGCTTCGTATTTCAGAGCGGAAGCAATGCGCCCCTCTATTTGCCTCTTTTTCCAGCCCTTGTGGGAGACGTGTGACTTTCTCTGCCCCGAGATGCTCCGCATCGTAATGGGCTCCAGGAGGAGGAGGAGGGGACGCCGTCTCCCCCATTGTGCAGTGCGCTAAGTTTAAGTGCAAGAGCAGCAAGCAGCCATGGAGGCAGTGAGAGGAATATGGGGAGACGCGCGACTTTCTCCGCCCCGAGACACTGGCTGGGGCACGTCTCCCCATATTCCTCTCGCCGCCTCCATGGCTGATTGCTGCTCTTGCACTTAAACTTAGCGCGCTGCACAATGGGGGAGATGGCGTCCCTCTTCCTCCTGGAGCCCATTACAACACACAGCATCGGCTGCAGCCGGGCGACCCACCAGTGTCTCGGCTCTTTCACCCCTCTGCTGTGGCTCCCTGTCACTCAAAATATGTGTCACAACCGCCAATGCGCAACACCCGCCGGCACGCGATTTATTGAGCTTTTCAACCCTTGGTAGGCCAACCATGGATAAATCCAAAAAAAGAAAAGTTTCCGAAAAAAACAGAATGTTTAATTCAACTACATATGCTAGTTTTGTGGCCGCTCAAGAAATAGTCAGGCACGGGAAGGGTTTTTGTGACTCCCGGTGTTTTCTTTTCTGTGGGAAACGGGTCCAAATGGCTCTTTGAGGGTTTAAGGTTGCAGACCCCTGTGTCAGAGAATGAAGTGTGATGTGAATTCACTCTTTGCCATTGGGAGTTTTTGGAAGCCGTATCCTAAAAAGTATTGTTCTAGAAATGCATCTGGGAAACGGAGAGGTCATAATTTAAAAAGCAGGCTAACTTGGTGTCCCTTCTGTCCCTCCCTCCTAGGCTGCCGAGGAAGCCCGACGGAACCGGCTGATGCGTGACATGGCCCAGCTTCGGCTGCAGGTACAGGGGCGGGCTGAGTGGGGAGGAAGGAGGGCCAGGTGGGGCTGCTGCGTGTATGTCTGAATCGGGACCCTGCTCCAATCAGATTCATCCTCCTGGGCAGGGAAGGAATCTGCCTTGCTGAATCATTTATTTACCGTATTTTTTGGAGTATAAGACACACCTTAGTTTTTGGGGAGGAAAAGAAAAAAAAAGCTGATTGACAGGTGGATCGGCCTCCCGGAATACCCCCAATCAGCTGTTCCCAGAGGTGATTTTTAGCAACAGGTTCCTTGGTTGTGAGCTCTGTGCCTTGCTTTTTTTCCCCCTGCCTCTGAAAGCCTCCGAAACAGAGTTTCAGAAAAAAAGCCTCTGAAGCTCTGTTTGGGGGCTTCTTTTCTGAAGTTCTGTTTGGAGGCTTTTTTTCTGAAGCTCTGTTTGGGGTTTTTTTTTTTCCTGAAGCTCTGTTTGGAGGATTTTTTTTCTGAAGCTCTGTTTGGGGGCTTTTTTTTCTGAAGCTCTGTGGGGGCTTTTCTGAAGCTCTGTTTGGGGGCTTTTTTTCTGAAGCTCTGTTTGGGGGCTCTGTTTGGAGGCTTTTTTTCTGAAGCTCTGGGGGCTTTTCTGAAGCTCTGTTTGGGGGCTTCTTTTCTGAAGCTCTGTTTTGAGGCTTTTTTTCTGAAGCTCTGTGGGGGCTTTTTTTCTGAAGCTCTGTTTGGGGGCTTCTTTTCTGAAGCTTTATTTCTGATGCTTTTTTCAGCCTCTGAAACCTCCGTTTGAGAAGCCTGGTGGGGCTACATTCGGAGTATAAGACACACCCAGATTCTCACCCTCTTTTTTGGGGGGGAAAAGATACGTCTTATACTCCGAAAAAATACGGTATTTCATTCATTCGATTTGACTTGACTGATAAGGTTGTCCGTCTTGGGAAGCAACTCTCCTTGGCAAATCCAATTAAATAGCACTTAAATATTGCCCTGTTGCACTTTGCACACTCTCTGAGGGCTTTATAAATATCAGCCTTTGTCACACACACCCCCCCCCCCCAACAATCTGGGTCCTCATTTTACCAACCTTGGAAGGACGGAAGGCTGAGTCAACCTTGAGTCCCGTCAGGATCGAACTCCTGGCTGTGTACTCTCGAGTTACCACAATTCATTTATTGACAGCGGTACTAAAAAAAGGTGATCTATGACCATTTTTCACACCTACGACCGTCGCACTATCCCCTTGGTCACGTGATTCAGACACTTGGCAACTGGTTCGTACTTATGACGGTTGCAGCGTTCCAGGATCACGTGATCCCCTTTTGCGACCTTCCGACAAACAAAGTCCATGGGGTAGCCGGATCTATTTTTAAAAGCTGTATTATTAATAACTTAACAGCTGCAGTGATTCACTTAATAACCGGCAAGAAAGGTCGTAAAATAGGGCAAAATTCACTTTAACAATTGTATCACTTAGCAAACTGGAATTTTGGGCTCCATTGTGGTGGTAAGTCGAGGATTGCCTGCACTGCACCACCAGGCCTCAGACATCCGTGTAATAATCTTAGCCAGTTAGAGTCAGCAAAGCACCGGAAAGCATTTTCGCCCGCAAGGTGCCATGCGCTTCCTTCGGCCATCCTGGACGGCAAGTATAAAATGATACCATTGGCTGAAAGACTCTGTTCCTGTGGCGGAGGTGGAGACTACGGCGTCACATACTCCTTCAATGTTCCTTTTATACAGAGAGTCGGAAAAAAAACATATACTGCCAATAATTGATAGGTATCCTGGCCATTCCGACACTGCTTATTGTCAGCTTTTCTGGAACGCTGAGACTTCTCTCCAGTGGTTGCTTAAGGATGAACAGAGCCGAGGTGGCGCAGCGGTTAGAGTGCAGTACTGCAGCTACTTCAGATCAGCGGATCAAATCTCACCGGCTCAAGGTTGACTCAGCCTTCTGCGACACAGTCACAGAATTTGAGGGAAAATTTTTATAAACTGTTTTATAGGTGGAATTTAGATCCTAAGAAATTGTCATGCATGTATCCTAATGTTCAACCGAAATGTTGGAGATGTGATTGCTTAGATGCTACATATTATCATATATGGTGGACATGCAAGAAAGCAAAGGCTTTTTGGATAAAAATTTGGTGGGTTATGCAAAATGTCTTGAAGAAAAAAATTCAATTTTCTCCTCAATTGTTTTTACTGGGTATAGTTAAGGGCTTTTCAGTGGGTGAAACAAAATTGATATTGTATATGGTGACAGCAGCTAGGTTACTGATTGGTCAATATTGGAAAAGGGATGATATGCCTACAATTCAAGAATGGGCTTTGAAGATGGCCAGTTTTGCAGAAATGGCGAAGATATCAGCATATTTAAAAGACCGGACTCAAGAGACTTATGTAGGGGAGTGGAAGAAATGGATAGATTATGTGCAGAATAAATATCAAACTAGGAAGTATCAGATAGCTTTTAGCTTAATGTTGTGTAGAAATGTATAGTATATAGGGGGCAAAATTAGCTTATTGTTATGTAGAAATGTATAGTGCACA
Source organism: Pituophis catenifer annectens (assembly GCF_029215685.1). Taxonomy (NCBI): domain Eukaryota; kingdom Metazoa; phylum Chordata; class Lepidosauria; order Squamata; family Colubridae; genus Pituophis; species Pituophis catenifer. The sequence goes on from NW_027256890.1 coordinate 26,968,971, forward strand.
GGGGGGAGAATAGAGGGGTGGTAAAGTATGATATAATATAATGTGGATGGATTTCACCTTGGGGAAGTCATGGGAAGTGGGGACGGTTTGGGGGGGTTAGGGAGGGATGGGGAGGGGGGAAAATGGGAAAAAATTGGTATTTGTAAAACTTTTTCAATTAAAAAAAAAAAAAAGGTTGACTCAGCCTTCCATCCTTCCGAGGTGGGTAAAATGAGGACCCAGATTGTTGGGGGCAATATGCTATTTAGTATACTGTCTTTAGTGTAAGCCACCCAAAGTCCTCGGAGAAATAATAAAATAAAATAAACAGCCCATAACTACAGGGCAGGTGGCCAGATTCTGCGAAGCAGCACTGGGGATTCTTTGGAAACACGTTTCTACTCCACCATAGTTACGTTATATAACAAATGTGGTAAACCCTTTGCACTGCTTAGTCCAGGGGTCGGCAATCTTAAACACTTAAAGAGCCACAAAAGGTTCTAACCGGAAGCTCCCGTTCAATTCTGGAGCCGACCAGAAGTCTGGTTCCCCCATCATAGTCTCCTCCTAGTGCGGTGTCCTTTTTCCTCTGCCGACCGGAAGTCCGGTTTCCCCCCACCATAGAGCCGCCTCCTAGCACGGCGTCCTTTTTCCTCTGCCTGTCCTAACCGAAAGCCCTGTCAATTGTGGAGCCGACCAGCAACAGAGAGCCACAGCAGAGGGATGAAAGAGCCACATGCAGCTCCAGAGCTGCAGGTTGTTGACCCCTGGCTTAGTCCTTTCCAGAGGTGGTATTCAGCCGGTTTGCACCGGTAGTAGTGACCTGCGAGTGGGCCTGGCACCATGCCATCATATTTAGACATATTTTGAAGCTGCATGCATGCGTGCAAACAAAGCACATGCATGGAAGGTCACACGCATGCGCGGAGGTGGCACATGTGCTCACATTTGCAAACCAGTAGGGAAATACCACCTCTGGTCCTTTCCCTTTTAGTATTAAACTGACAATAGGCCACACATTTTATGGATTGTAATTTTTAGTATAGTTAGACCATGTATAATTGACAGACTGGATTTTATCGTAGATTTTAGTTATTTTATAATAATAATATTATTTAGTTAGAATTTTCAGTTGTCCGTTTACTGAGTGTTTTTATTTGTTCTGGTCTCTGGTCCGAGACACTAATAAACTGAATTGAATTTGAAGCGTAATAATAAACCCCCAGGGAAAAAATATGAAGGACATAAAAGCAAAGCAGAGATGCAAAGAATCTGCTTTGCACTTGAATCAAACATCGCGATATTCCATTCCTCCATTCATTGCAATCTGCCTGTATTTAACTATATATATATATATATATTTATATTTATATTTATATTTATATTTATATTTATATTTATATTTATATTTATATTTATATTTGATTTATATGCCGCCCTTCTCCGGAGACTCAGGGCGGCTTATAATGCATTAATAGCCTTCATACTTTTGTATATTTATACAAAGTCAGCTTATTGCCCCCACAAACTGGGTCCTCATTTCACCTACTTTAGAAAGAATGGAAGGCTGAGTCAACCTTGAGCCTGGTAAGATTCGAACCTGCAGTAATTGCAGGCAGCTGTGTTAATAACAGGGTGCTCTAAACCACTGTACTACCAAGGCTAATTCTGGGAGAGGAATTGTGGTCATCCCAACTGAAAAGATGGCAAGTTGTTAAAGAAGAAGTTGGATAACCATTTGTCTGAAGTGGTGTAGGGTTTCCTGCCTAAGCAGGGGGTTGGACTAGAAGACCTCCAAGGTCCCTTCCAACTCTGTTATTCTCTTCTCTTCTTCTTTGATGAGGGGTGTGTGTGTTTCCATGAAATCACTTTCTGGCTTTGTCGCTTTCTGCTGAGCTGCAAGGAGCCATTCGACACATGACGTTCCTGCTCAGAGCTTCTTCACTAAAGATTCTTGTTTCCATTTTTTTCCCTCCTTCCCCCCAAAAGTTGGAGGTGTCTCAGCTGGAAGGCAGTCTCCAGCAGCCCAAGGCTCAGTGTGTGATGTCCCCTTATCTGGTTCCGGACACTCAGGCCCTTTGCCAGCATCTCAGCCCCATCAGGCAGCTGGCCGCCAGCGGGCGGTTCATTGTCATCATCCCACGGACAGGTAAGCAGGTAGAAGCTGAAGCAGAATGGATCCCTTCTGGCACATTCTTAGTAGATTTAGCCAAGGGAAGTTTCTTCTGTACCTCAAAAATGGCCGTCTGGAAGGGAGGAGGAAGGTGTTTGGGGATGTTGGGCCACGGGAGACGTGCAGGGCTGGGATTCAGCCGGTTCAGGCAAACCGGATGTTAATTTTAATCTGGTTCACCGAACCGGTAGTTGCAAGAACTGGCTGACCCTGCCCAGCCTGCACCTCCCCTCCCAGGAGTCCATTTTGGTAAGTGCAGGGCCTGCGCAGAGACTCTGTGAGGGTGAAAAACGGGTCTACCAGAAATGGGCCCATTTCTGGAGTCCGGGGGAAGCTGTTTTCGCCCTCTTGGAGGCTTGAAAAAAGCCTCCGGAGCCTGGGGAGGGCAGAAAACGGGCCTACCGGAAGTCCAGAAATAGGCCCGTTTCCAGCCTCCGGAGAGCCTCTGGAGCCTGGGGGAGGCTGTTTTCGCCCTCCTGGAGGCTTGAGGAAAGCCGCCTGAGTCTGGGGAGGGTGAAAACACCCCCCTCCCCAACGTGGTGCAGGAAGCTGACTAGGCCATGCCCACCCAACAACCGGGCAGAGAACTGGTTGCTAAAATTTTTCAATCCCAACTCTGTAGACTTTGCTTTAGGAAGATTTCCGAGCCCCCTTGGGGATTCTGAAGGTTGCAGAGGGCAGGTGGGGCGTCCGCTCTGTGACCTACGAGGAAGTAACAAGACTGCTCGGCTCTCGTTTTCTGTTTTTAGTCATCGATGGCTTAGATTTCCTGAAGAAGGAGAATGCCGGAGCTCGTGACAGCATCCGATACTTAGAAGCAGAATTTAAAAAGGGAAACAGGTAGGTGGTCCTGTCCCCATCCTGCTTTTTCCTCCACATATTATTCATCAGGTGGGGAAAAAGCATTCCCCGATGTCAAATTTAAATTTAATTATTTTAAATTTTGTATTGGTATGTGTTTTAGTTCCGGCTGTGCACCGCCCTGAGTCCACTAGGAGAAGGGCGGTATACAAATTGAATAAAAATAAATAAATAAATAAATAAATAAATAAATAATAAATAAATAAATAAATAAATAAATAATAACCCAACATTAAACACTTTGAATGAATGACATTCCAAAGAAGAAAACTCCAAAAAAAAAAAAAAAAAAAAGGAAATTTAAAACAAGCCGCTTGTTCCCTTATTTTTCATTGATTGGAAGGTGGTTTTTGCTACTCTTGAAACTACAGGTAGTCTACAAATTACAACAGCTCATTGTTCAGTGTGCCAGGATCATCTGATCCCCTTTTGCAACCTTCTGAGAAGCAAAGTCCAAGGGGCACCTGGATTCATTTAACGACTGTGTGACTAAATTAACGACTGCAACGATTCACTTAACAGTTACGGCAAGAAAGGTCGTAAAATGGGACAAAATGCACTTAAGTTTCTCGCTTAGCAACAGAAATGGGGGGGGGAAGGATCAATTGTGGTCTTAAGTTGAGGACTACCCATACAGGAGAGAATGGCCAGGGGAATGAGTTTTTGAAAGAAAACAAAAAGAAGCAAATTAAGCCAAAAGCTGGAAGCAAAATAAATAAATAACTTTATTGTCATTGTACGTGCATACATAGTATACCCATACAACGAAATTCACTTAACATCCAGAGACCAGGTCCATCACACATAACAATCCCCAAACACACTCCCACCCACCCCAAATTCCCCACCCCTAAACCACCCAAACATCCACACAACAGACCAAGTAATGCTGTCCAACAGCTCATCAATGGTGGCCCTTTACTTCATGGTTGAGTGCAATTATAGCTCTGGGATAAAAACTATTCAGAAAACATGTGATTCCGAGTTTGAATTGTTCCGTATCTTCTGCCAGAAGGCAACAGTCCAAAAAGATTGTGAGCAGGATGGGAAGAGTCTCGGAGAATGTTGTGCAACTTCCTCAAAGAGCGAGATGCGAAGATGTCCAGGGCTGGTAGCTGGAGTCTGATGATATTCTGGGCAGTTTTAATGATTCTCTGTAGAGCATTTTTGTCCGCTACAGAGCTGCTCCCATACCATGCAAGAATGCCGTATGTCAGGACACTCTCCATGGTGCTGCGATAGTAGGACAGAAGGAGATGCCGAGATAGATTTATCTATCTAGTTGTCTAGTGTGATCATTTTTAAAAATCTGTACAAAAAATAATCCTTGGGGCTGATATTTCTCCATCATAGAGACAGAAACTTTCTCCACCCTCAATTCTAAAGCTAGTTGCTGCATCTATTGTGGCTACTTTGTCCTTCCTTATATTTAACTTCAGTTACCCCCCCCATTTTTTATCACTGTGCTCCTTGACCTTCGTTGCATTCGCATCTTCCACTATCGGAGTAGGGTCATGATTACTTAATAATAATAATATTCTCTTCTCTCCAGGTACATTCGCTGTCAGAAAGAAGTCGGAAAAAGTTTTGAGAGGCATAAGCTGAAGAGACAAGATTTAGATGCTTGGTAAGTGTAAGGGCCAACTTCTCCCTCTCCCCTTCCAAGAAAGTACAAACTCTTGAGAACTTTGTATTTCAAATGGAACCTGTTATTGAAAGGGATGAAAGCAAGTTCAAATCAGGCTCTGGGCTCCCTCAGGACATGCAGTTCAGGATAAAGGAAATTAGGAACCCCCTCTCCACCTTCCCATGTGGATTCCGACCAATCCACTTGTGTGAATTAAAATTGCACCATCCCTCTCTGAGAAACAGATATGAAGAGCTTCTCAGAGTCATCTTACAATCGACTCGTTCCCCCCCTTCCCCTTTCATTTCCCGAGGTGTGAGGATTCTCCAGGCATTCAGGTTAAATCAGGTTAAAGTTTATACAAAGAGGACCAGGCAGGAAATTGGATACTTAGGACACATAGGAAAAGAACTAAATGTGACAACTCCACATTCCCCCCCCCCCTTCTTCCACGAAGAATAGCAGATACACGGATTTGACAGTAAACCTGTGGGCTTAATCCCTTAACTCAGGAGTCCCCAACCCCAGGGCCGTGGGACCAGGGATAGATTCTAAATTTTTTTACTACCGGTTCTGTGGGCGTGGCTTGGTGGGGGGGGATAATGTGACTGGGTGGGCTTGGCCAACTTTTTTTTTTTTACTTTTAAAAGCATTTTTTCTACAACCTTAAGAGGTTGCAGAAAAAAATGCTTTTAAAAGCCTCTGACGATCCCAGCTGAGCTGTGGGATCATCAGAGGCTTTTTTTTTTTTTTTTTTTTTTTTTTACTTTTAAAAGCATTTTTTCGGCCGAAGAGGTCGTAGAAAAAATGCTTTTAAAAGTCAAAAAAAAAAAGCCTCTGATGAAGTGGGCGGGCTAAGCGAGAGGCGACCGGGCCGGGGACCGGTTCGGGGGCGTGGCCAGCCAATGTTATTACCAGTTCTTAGAACTACTACAAATTTTTACTACCGGTTCTTGCAAACCGGTGCGAACCGGGAGCAACCCACCACTGGGTGGGACCCCTACCGGGCTGTGGCCTGTTTGGAACTGGATCGTGCAAGCGACTGGCCAGCGCACGCATGTATCCCTGCAGCTCAACTTGCACTTACGCGGACCGTTCAAACTTACAACGGTCCTGAAAAAAGTGACTTGTGACCCATTTTTCACACTTAACGACCATTGCAGAATCCCGGTGGTCACGTGATCAAAATTCAACACACTTGGCAACGGATTTGTATTCATGACGGTCGCAACGACGGGAGGGGGGGTCACACGATCCCCTTTTGCGACCGCCTTGACAAGCAAAATCAATGGGGAAGCCCGATTCACTTAACAACGGGGTTACTAACTTTTATCAATTGGTTCGCTTAAAAAAAAATGAGGAAAGAAAGGTCGTAAAATGGGGCAAAAACTCCCTTAACAAATATGTCTCGCTTAGCAACGTGAACGTTCGGCTCGGTTGTGGTCGTACCTCGAGGACTAGCTGTACCCGGGGGTGCTTTTGCCAACAGGTTTTCTCTCTCTCCCCTGCTGCCTTGTTTCAACCTTCCTCCCTTCCTTCCCAGGAATCTCTATAAGATCTTGGACAGCTGTAAGCAGCTGACAGCCTCTCAGGGAGGCAGCGAAGACGACACGGCTGGCATGGTGACCGTCATCACCGGCTTCCAACTCGAGGATCCCAGCAAACTTTCTGCTCCCATGCAGGTAGGTGTCCGGCATAGAATAGAATGACAAAGAGAGTTGGAAAAGGACCTTGGAGGTCTTCTAGTCCAACCCCCTTCTCAGGCAGGAAACCCTAGACCAGGGGTGGCAAACTCGGTTTCATTGAGGGCTGCATCAGGGTTGTGTTTCACCTGGGGGGGAGGTCAGGGGGGGGGCGTGGCCAGCTCTGTCACTCATGTCGGGAGGGGCGCCTGTGATGCCTAAGGCGGGACTTCCCTTAGACCTTCCCTCGCTCTCATTCTAATCTCCTTTCTTTTCTTTTTTCTTCCCTCTTCATTCTCCTTCCTTTTTCCTTTCCCTCTTTCCTTCTTTTTCTTTTTTCTTTTTTTCTTTTTTCTTTTCTTTTCTTTTCTTTTCTTTTTTCTTTTTTTCTTTTTTCTGTTTTCTGTTTTCTTTTTTCTTTCGTCTTTCTCTTTTCCTGTCCATTCCTGGATGCTGAAAAAATGCAAAAGGGAAAGAAACATTTCTCCTTTTGTTTTGTTTTTGTTTTCCTAGCCCTCTTGCCAGCAAAATCAGACCGCGGAGGAGGTCGCGCTCTCTCTTCCTTCCCTTCCCCCCCCACCCGGGCCCCATTTTTCCTGGCGGAGGCACTGCAGGCCAGATCTAAGCACCCCTGCGGGCCTTGAGTATGACACCCCTGCCCTAGACTTTCCTTACTATGAAAGACAAATCAAAATAAACTTCTCAAAATAATGATGGTCTTCCCCATTGCCACTACCGCTTCCCAAAAGTGCCTTGTTGGAAGACAAATGATGAGGAGCCTGAGTGGCGTAGGAGGCTAATGCCTCCTACTAAGGCAGCATTTAACATCCTGCTGCCTGCAATTACTGCGAGTTCAATTCTCACCAGGCTCAAGGTCGACTCAGCCTTCCATCCTTTCTAAGGTGGGTAAAATGAGGACCCAGATTGTGGGGGCAATAAGCTAACTTTGTATAAAATATACAAAAGTATGAAGGCTATTGCTTAACGCATTGTAAGCCGCCCTGAGTCTCCGGAGAAGGGCGGCATATAAAAATAAATAAATAAATAAATAAATAAAAAGAGCTTTATTAATTTAAGAAAATTTATATAGCTGCCTGGATCACTCTCAGTGACTGCAGGCAGCTTACTGGGATAAAAAAAAACCCATACAAAAAGCAATAACGCCCCTCTAACTAGGAAGATTGACAATTTGCGCAGGATGGCAACAGCAACAGACTCCCGCCCAGGGCAGGGGGCTGGACTAGATGAGCTCTGGGGCCTTGAGGGCGGCCGAGCTGCAAGGCTGGGACCTTCTCTGCCTGCTCACTGGAATTCTTCCTCTCCTCTCCTCCTCAGTCCGCCATCCAAGCAGCGGCCAGCGCCAGCATTGAGATCCAGAACGTTGTGGAGTTTTACAAGCAGTGGAAGGAGATGGGCTGAGCCCCTCGGGACCACCGGGTTGGTTGAAGCTCCGTCTGCCCGTCTCTGGACGCACCACATTGGAACGAAAGAACGTCAAACCGCAGGCGCTCACTTGGACACGATGCAACCGCGGTGGCAACCCACCAAAAGAAAAAACCCGAGCAACCGGGGTGTGTGCGCCAAACACACAGGCGCGGGGGGCGCGCACACACACGACACGCACGCAACTGCCCCGCCATCACCTCCCCTCCCCGCAGAGGAGGTGGCGCGCGTGGGGGACATCGCAGCCCTTCTTGGGGGAGAGTGGCGCACCTTGGCCGCGCCCCGGAGAGACAGCGGCGGGCGGGAGGGGGGCTCCGTTCTCGACGCTCGTTTGGTTTCTCGTCAGAAAAGGCGCCGGCGGCTCAGCTCCCGCGCTTAACAATGAAACAAAACGGAAATTCCCTTGATTTTTGCCCCCCATCCCACCCTCCCGTCTCCTCACTGCAGGAAGAAACCTCCCTAAGGGTCCTGCGTGATCCTGGCGGGAATCGATCAGGATCTCCAGAGGAGGCTCTCTTGGAAACCCAGCGGTGGGGAAAGGGGGCACGCTGTCGTCTTTGTGTTTAGCTTAAATGTTCCCTTTTTCCCCCCCTCCCTTACTGTGTTTCTCGGGCGAAATTGACTCGTTTTGAGGGGGGGGGGTCCCCGCATTCCGGGTTGAGACGGAGGAAGGCTGGGGCGCCGGTCGGACTTCGAAACTTTGGAAAGGATGGCCAGAGTCGCAAGGGAACCGGGAAGGTTTTAGGACGGGAAACTATTTATTCCTGCTCCCCACCCCACCCCGCCCCGCTTTTCTCTTTCTCCACCTTTAAAAAAAAAAAATCATTCTTTTCCTCTTAAGCTGTCACAACCACACCTTCCTTCTCCGCAGCCCCGGAGCCTTTGCATGCTGTCTTCTCTCACCCCTTTCCCGGATGCTGAGTGTGGGTGAGAATCCCTGCAAAAGAGAAAGGCTTCTTTCGTGTCACTTCCTGCAGAACGGAAAAAGGGGCTTTCTAGATGGAAAAAAAAGGTAGAAAAATTAAAACAAAACAAAACAAAACAAAAAAAACCCATGCTAACTTTCTTTGTTTTTTTTTTAACCAGGGGACTGACTCGGGTGAACTTTTCCGCCCTGGCCTACTCTCTCTCCCCCCCCCCCTTCCCTCTTTCCCGGTAGAAAGTGCGATGCAGGAGAGGACGCTAGGATTGGCTTTGCCCCACTTGGTATAACCGAAGCGGCAGATATCGATCAGCGGTCCCTAACCCAGCGCCTTTCTTTATTCTCTCTAGCACCACCAACAGACTTCGTCGTCGTCCTTCGGTTGCATGCGCTTAGCTTATTCCGACAGCCGGGAAGAAGGGGCGAGGCGGGCCTGGGAAATCCGTGGTTTGGGGTTTTTTTTCCTCCCAGCCTGGCCCTGCCTTGCCTTAGACGTGGAAAAGGAAGCGTGGGGGCTTCCACCAGCCACGTGGACGTCGGCATCCTCAACCTGCGCCCCCCCCCCCCTTTTCCGCTTCGTGCGACGGCAGAGAAAATTTCGATCTCGTCCTCCCACCAGCATTGCGGCTCTGCCACGGGTAACCACGGCCTTTGGCTGCTTTCTCTGTCTCTCCTCTTTCTCTCTCTTTGCCTGGCTTTTCCCCCTCCCCGCCAAGCCCCCTCCCTGGAGAAGGCAGCTCTTCCCAGCTCCTTGGTGGGCAGATCAGGAGCCCTGGGAGGGCTCCCCCACCCCGGCTTGCCATCGCAAGAAAGGTGCCCAGGAAGAGAAGCATTCTGCGGATGGGTCCTGCATTTGAATCCCTCCTGCCCCCCCCCTCCTTACCCAGGAAGGGATCCAGGGGAGAAGCCCCCTCAAGCCTGCGGGTTAGGAGGGGGGCGGGGGTCTGAGCACATCCAGCTTGTAAGACCACCTGGCGGGAGAGCGAACTCGGCAACCGTCGACATCCGTGGGGTGATCAGCACAATTTTGGCATTGATTTAAACTTGGGGGATTGTGGGGTTGTTGTTTTTTTTCGGATGGGTGGGTGGGTGAGGGTGGGACGGAGGGCGGGGGGGTGGGATCGAAGCTCATTCAGAAGGGACATTTTTTTAAAAAAATTAAAAAGCGTTAAGGGTCTCCACCCTGGCAAACAGAGGCTGGCGGTCTGGTCGGGGGCTTCTCTTCAAGTGCTTCTGTGGGGTGGGAGGGAGGGAGGGGTGCATCGGTCTGAGCCACGGCTGGCCTGTCTGTTGACATATGTCAAGAGCATTTTTTTTTTTTTTAATTTTTATCGTTTTTGGAGCAAGGGGAACTGCATTGCCATAATAAACATTTGTGAAATCAACGAGTCCTCGTTTTGTACCTTGAAGAGGGGGAAGAACGATAACGGGGGTGGGGGGGTCAGGGCGGTTTCAAGAGGTTTTGTTCCTTGACGCTCACCTGGACAGGTAGAAGGAGCACCTGCTGGGCTCCAAGGGGCGGGGCCTGCCCAGCCTGCTCCCTGGTCTATGGAGAAGCTTCTTTTCAGGTGGGGCAGAATAACCCAGCGCATGGAAGACTGCCAAAAAGGGAACCAGACGGCTATTGTTCGGTGAACCACGGAGCTTTCGAGCAACCCCTTTCATGGCATTGTGGGTTTAGGTAAAGGTAAAGGTTCCCCTCGCACATATGTGCCAGTCGTTCCTGACTCTAGGGGGCGGTGCCCATCTCCGTTTCAAAGCCGGAGAGCCAGCGCTGTCCGAAGACATCTCCGTGGTCCTGTGGCCGGCATGACTCAACACCAAAGGCGCACGGAACCTGTTCCCTTCCCACCAAAGGTGGTCCCTGTTTTTCTACTTGCATTTTTTTTACGTGCTTTTGAACTGCTAGGTTTAATTTAATTTAATTTAATTTAATTTCCAATTTATATACCGCCCTTCTCCCTGAGGACTCAGGGCGGTGTACAGCCAAGATAAAAAACATAGAATACAAATATTAAAACATTTAAAATATATATAAATTTTGGCAGAAGGTAGGACAAGGAACGGGGAGCTCACCCCGTTATGCGGCACGAGGGATTCGAACCGCTGAGCTGCCGACCTTTCGATCGACAAGCTCAACGTCTTAGCCTCTGAGCCACCGCGTCCCTCTAATTGTGGGTTTAGGAAATGCAAAATTAACATGAGCCCACCTGTAGGGCCCTTGGTGGTTGTCTTGCAAGTGTATTACCAAACTAGGTAACATCATCAGTGCTGGTGGTGGTGGTGATAGCATTGATGGTGTTGCCTATTTTGGTAATGATACACCTGCGAGAAAACCACCAAGCTCGGAGAGTAACAAGGACCCCACAGTTCGACCCTGAGCTACCCAATCCATCTTTTTCTTTGAAATGTGAAGGGAGGCATTTCATTTCTCTTTTTTTTTCCAATTTGATTTATATGCCGCCCTTCTCTGGAGACTCAGGGCGGCTTACAGTGCGTTAAGCAATAGCTTTCTTGGAAAGTCTTGGTCTTCCCTGTGGCTAGGTCCTCTTAGCCCTGTGATGGCAAACCTATGGCACGAGTGCCAGAGGTGGCACACAGTGCCCTCTGTGGGCACACGAGCCGTTGCCCCATTTCAGCTCCACCGCACATGCTCACTCACCTCCCGCCAGCCAGCTGGTCATTGGATCTCTGCCACGCATGCGCGGAGGGTGGGGCCCATGCGGGGGGGGATGTGCATGCATGGGGTGGGGTGTGTGCAGGAGGGCCATGCGCTTGGTGGGATGCATGCGGGGGTGCACGCATGGGGGCTGTGCGCCCATTGCAGAGTCCCTTGGGAGTTGGGCGGCATAGAAATGCAACATTTGGGGGGTTCCGGCGCGTTCTTCGTGCACTCGGTCGGGGAAAGGTTCACCCTCGCTGTCTTGGCCCCTTCCTCTTGGTAATATCTGGCCTGTTGATGGTCATATTTTCGTCAAGTTGATCAAAATATGGAATACAAAGAAAAATGAAAACAATGGGAGAAAAAGGGGGAAGAGGAAAACGTGTAGGGTAAAGGGAAGAAGAAAGAAAGGGACTTCTGACTTCTTTTGGCACGGTAGCAGTAATCGCCTCAAACTTTTTACTTTTCGCATGTCAATATACACCAGCCATGTATATATTACGCAACAGGCCTAGAAACAAAATTGTATTTTTCTTTGGTCCTTCCAGGCTTTGACCAACTCCCATCAGCCTCATGGCAAGACCAGGTGAGAAGCTCCGGCCAGAGGTTTGCTCCGTCAAGACAGCCGTCTCTGGCCTGATGCACCTGGGGCCTTCAGTTGCCAGCTGTGTCTTGGCAGCCTCGGAGTTGTGCTGTGAGTCCCACTGAGTCCTAGATTGCATCAACAGAGGGATAGAATCAAGATCACATGAAGGGTTAATACTTTATAATGCCTTGGTAAGGCCACATCTGGAATCCTGCATCCAGTTCTGGTTACCAGAACGTAAAAAAAGATAACTCTAGAAAGAGAAGAGCAACAAAGATTAGAGGGCTGGAGGTGAAAACATAACGAACAGTTGCTGGAATTGGGTATGTCTAGTTTAATGAAAAGAAGGACTAGGATAGGAGTCGGCAACCTGTGTCTCGGGAGCCGCATGTGGCTCTTTCATCCCTCTGCTGCGGCTCCCTGTCCCTCAAAATATGTGTCACAACCGCCAATGTGTGACACCCGCCGACACGCGAATAATTGAGATTTTCAACCCCCGGTAGACCAACCATGGATAAATCCAAGAAAAGGAAAGTTTCAGAAGAAAACAGAACATTTAATTCAACTTCATATGCTCGTTTTGTGGCTGCTCAAGGAATAGTCAGGGAAGGATTTTTGTGACTCCCGGTGTTTTCTTTTCTGTGGGAAACAGGTCCAAATGGCTTTTTGAGTGTTTTAAGATTGCCGACCCCTGGACTAGGGGAGACATGATAGCAGTGTCCCAATGTTTGAGGGGCTGCCCCAAAGAAGAAGGAGTCAAGCTATTCTCCAAAGCACCAGAAGGCAGGACAAGAAGCAACGGATGGAAACTAACCAAGGAGAGAAGCAACCTAGAACTAAGAAATGTTAAGGCAGTGAGAACGACGAGTGGACCACCTGCCTCCAGAAGTTGTGGGTGCTCCATCACTGGAGACTTTTAAGAAGAGGCTGGACAGCCATTTATCCAAAATAATAGGGTCTCCTGCTTGAGGAGGATGTTGGACTAAAAGACCTCCAAGGTCCCTTCAAATTCTGATACTCCAATTCTGGACTTTTGAAAACATGTGACGTCCGTGACTAATAAAAAGCACTTTTGAAAGAGGGAAGAGAGGCAGGTTTAAAGTCTTGCTCGACTGCTAAGCCTAGAGGTCAGCATGGTTTCTTCTGCTAGATCTATCCTAGCTTCCAGGAGGCTACCTTGTTGGCCGGAGCCTTTGTTTCCAAGAAAATGACGGACTGGGTCCATTGCAGGGGTGAAATCCAGCAGCTTCTGACAGGTTCGGCAGAACCGGTAGCAGAAATTTTGAGCAGTTCGGAGAACCGGCAAATACCACCTCTGGCTGGCCCCAGTGTGGGGTGGGAATGGAGATTTTGCAGTATCCTTCCCCCAGGAATGGGGATTTTGCAATATCTTTTCCCCAGGAGTGGGGAGGGAATGGGGATTTTGCAGTATCCTTCCCCCTGGAGTGGGAGAGGAAATGGGGATTTTGCAATATCCTTCCCCTGGAGTGGGAGAGGAAATGGGGATTTTGCAATATCCTTCCCCCAGGAGTGGGGAGGGAATGGGGATTTTGCAATATCCTTCCCCTGGAGTGGGGAGGGAATGGGGATTTTGCAATATCCTTCCCCTGGAGTGGGAGAGGAAATGGGGATTTTGCAATATCCTTCCCCCAGGAGTGGGGAGGGAATGGGGAATTTGCAGTATCCTTCCCCCAGGAGTGGGGAGGGAATGGGGATTTTGCAATATCCTTCCCCTGGAGTGGGGGAGGAATGGGGATTTTGCAGTATCCTGTCCCCTGGAGTGGGGAGGGAATGGGGATTTTGCAGTATCCTTCCCCTGGAGTGGGGAGGGAATGGGGATTTTGCAATATCCTTCCCCTGGAGTGGGGAGGGAATGGGGATTTTGCAATATCCTTCCCCTGGAGTGGGAGAGGAAATGGGGATTTTGCAATATCCTTCCCCCAGGAGTGGGGAGGGAATGGGGAATTTGCAGTATCCTTCCCCCAGGAGTGGGGAGGGAATGGGGATTTTGCAATATCCTTCCCCTGGAGTGGGGGAGGAATGGGGATTTTGCAGTATCCTGTCCCCTGGAGTGGGGAGGGAATGGGGATTTTGCAGTATCCTTCCCCTGGAGTGGGGAGGGAATGGAGATTTTGCAGTATCCTTTCCCCTGGAGTGGGGAGGGAATGGGGATTTTGCAGTATCCTTTCCCCAGGAGTGGGGAGGGAATGGAGATTTTGCAGTATTCTTCCCCTGCCACGCCCACCAAGCCAAGCCCAGCAAGTCACACCCACAGAACCGGCAGTAAAAAAAAATGGATTTCACCACTGGTCCGTTGGCATCCGGGAGTGAAGTGGTCCCCTTACAGGGGTGGCTGCCCCAGCTTTGGCGGGCCGAGGAAGAGGCTCGGAGACCCCAGGTTGCCCTCTTCTCTGAAGGCTAATTACAATGCATAGCAGCCTCAGCACCTTGATGAGGTCTTTCCCCTTGTTTTCTTTTAAGCACCAGGGAGCTTGGGGATGAGAGGCACTTGGCATTTTGCTGAAAGTCTCTGCCTTCCTCGGCTCTGCGGCTCCAGCAGCCAAAAAGGGCTTTTGTGTCCTTAAATCACCCCATCGCCCTCAAGTGTCTCTCCAGGCCATGGAGCCAATCCCTCCCAACAGAAGAGCTTTTCTTTTCTTTTCTTTTCTTTTCTTTTCTTTTCTTTTCTTTTCTTTTCTTTCCTTTCCTTTCCTTTCCTTTCCTTTCCTTTCCTTTCCTTTCCTTTCCTTTCCTTTCCTTTCCTTTCCTTTCCTTTCCTTTGTCTCTTTCTTCTTTCTTTCTCTCCCTCTTTCTCTTGTTCTTCCTTCCTTCCTTCCTTCCTTCTTTCGTTCCTTTCTCCCTCCCTCTTTCCTTCCTTCCTTCATCTTTTCTTTCTTTCTTTCCTTCCTTTCTCACTTTCTTCTTTCTTTTTCTCTTTCTTTCCCTTTCTCCCTTTCTCTCGTTCTTCCTTCCTTTCCCCCTCCCTCACTCTCTCCCTCCCTCCTCCATTCATTCTTCTTTTCTTTCTTTCCTTTCTTTCTTTCCTTTCTTTCCTTTCTTTCCTCCTTCCTTCCTTCCTTTCTCCCTCCCTCCCTCCTCCCTTCATTCTTTTCTTTCTTTCTTTTCCTTCCTTCCTTCCTTTCTTCTTTCTCTCTTTCTTTCTCTCCCTCTTTCTCTCCTCCTTTCTTTCTTCCTTTCTCCCTCCCTCCTTCATTCTTCCTTCCTTTCCTTCCTTCCTCTCTTTCTTCTTCCTTTTTCTCTTTCTTTTTCTCCCTCTCTTTTTCTCTTTCTTTCTTCCTTCCTTCCTTCTTTCTTTTTCCCCCTCTCCTTTTTTCTTTCTTCTTTCTTTCTTTCTCTTTTCTCTCTCTCTTTCTTTTTCTTTCTTTCTTTCTTTCTTTCTTTCTTTCTTTCTTTCTTTCTTTCTTTCTTTCTTTCTTTCTTTCTTCTCTCTCACTCTCTCTCTCTCTCTTTCTCTCAATTTGTTAGGTGAGTTTTGCCCCATTTTACGCTTTTTCTTGCCACCATTGCTAAAGTGAATCGCTGAAGTAGTTCAACCAGTCCCGCGGTTGGTAAGTGAATCTGGCTCCCCCCGTTGACTTGGCTTGTCAGAAGGTCGCAAAAGCGGATCATGTGACCCCGGGACATGGCCACCGTCATAAATGTGAGTCAGTTGTCAAGCATCTGAATTTTGATCTCCTGACCCTGGGGATGCTGCCACGGTCCTGGGTGTGAAAGACGATCCTAAAGTTACTTTTTTCGGTGCCGTCGTAACTTTGAACGGTCACTAAACGAAACGGTTGTAAGTCGAGGGTTACCTGTATTTTGAGGAATCTCGCTCTCTCTTTCTAAGGGAGCAGCCCCGGGGCAAAAGATTGTCACACCTTGGTGGTCAGCATCGTTAGGGCAGCTCTTTGCACCTTTCCGAAACGTCCAGCTTCCCACCCTCCATCCCGAAAGAGCCTTTGGAAACACACAAATAAAGAGACACACAGACACACATACACACTGCTGTGCCTGGGACCTCCCTCTGTCCTGTCCTCAACCTGCAGCCACAAAGGCCGAATTTTGCTGTTGTTTTGCTAAGGAAGAAAGAAGCCGATGGACTTTCAATGCGTTTCTTTCTTGCTTCCTCGGGTTTCGGGTTGTGGCTCCGGCGACAACAGGGCCCTTTTCATTCCCTCTGGCCCGCGGGGAGGGCGTCTTGGCCGGCGTCCATCAAGGCTGGCAAGGAAACCACAAGTTGGGAGGAAGGAGGGAGGCAACACAAGACAGTCAAGGAACTTGCAGCAATCCGGAAGGCCACGGGGCACCAATGAGAGGGAAGCGGTTTTATTGGGGGGCTGGACGGGTCCCCCCAGTAAGCCCCATCCTCTCCGCAGAAGGTATGGCTTGGATGTCTAGGAGTCGCTTGGTTTTCTTCCATTCTTCCGAGGAGGGCTGGACTTCCTTCCTTTCCTTCCTTCCTTCCTTCCTTCCTTCCTTCCTTCCTTCCTTCTTCCTTCCTTCTTTCCTTCCTTCCTTCCTTTTCTTTCCTTCCTACTTTCCTTCCTTTCCTTCCTTCCTTCCTTCCTTCCTTCCTTCCTTCCTTCTTTCCTTCCTTCCTTTTCTTTCCTTCCTACTTTCCTTCCTTTCCTTCCTTCCTTCCTTCCTTCCTTCCTTCCTTCCTTCCTTCCTATCTTCCTTCCTTCTTTCCTTCCTTCCTTCCTTCCTTTTCTTTCCTTCCTTCCTTCCTTCCTTCCTTCCTTCCTTCCTTCCTTCCTTCCTTCCTTCCTTCCTTCCTATCTTCCTTCCTTCCTTCTTTCCTTCCTTCCTTCCTTCCTTTTCTCCTTTTTTTTTTTTTAAAAAAAAGAATTTCCAGCTTTCCAAGTTGCTGGTCAAAGTTTTTCAGGACCCAGGGGGAAAAGGCAGCGTGCTCCGTTTCTCACCTTCGTCGGATGCCTTCAGGGTTGGAGGTCTCTGGACCTTCCCCAGTTGAAACGGGGGCTGCAATTTTAGGTGTTGCAGCCAAGGAAAAAAAAAAAACAACAGCAACCAAACAACCAAAGGAAACAGGCTGGCTGTTGAAAGATTTTGCATCTTTTCTGTCAGATGTAAATGCCTTATTCTCTAATGTGTAAATAATGTATATATGGAACATCAGGGGTTAACTTATTACTTGAGCTTTAATGTATTCATATTTTACCACTCCCATTCCTGGCTCCGCCCCTTGTATATAAAAGGAGCCATCCTCCCCATTTTCCTTGCTTCTATCTTGAATATTCAGCGAATATAGAATGCCTATTATGATTAAAGAGAATTATATTTAAACCTATAACTTCTATTATCTTTATTGAGTCTGATCCTGAAAATATTGCAACAAGCTGGTAGCAGAGGATGGTTAATTGACTCAATAAGTAATTAAAAATGTCCAAGAAAGATAGGCCCAACACCAGGGCCTACAGCAAAGAAATAGAAACTGATCAAGAGATGATCAACGAATCCACTAATGCGATTTCGAGAGAATCCGAAGAATACACCACTGAAGAAGAAGAACTGATGAGTGAAAATAACGACCAGGAAGAAATCGAGATAGAAAATAACGAACTCAGGTCAGAAATATTAAAAATACTAAAAAACCAAAAGAATGATGAAAGCCTCATCGCGGACCTCCAGGAGATGCTGAGGAACAGCGGAGCAGCGAGAGAGAAAAGCGTCATTAAAGAAAAACCCAAAGATCAAAAAACTGTGAGTGAAATGACTACTGAGAAAATAGTTGTAAAAAAGAAAAGATGTGACCCCGCGCGAAATTTTGAACGGCAGCCATCTTGGTTTCAACGAACTTCAAAAGAGAGTGAAGCAGAGCCAATCAAAACGCTCAGTTCAAAATTTCTGGCGCGAAAAACACTATCAGACGAAGAAAGTGAAAAAGAAGTCTCAAACTCTTCAGATGAACCAAAATCAGAAAGTGAAGACGATTTAACAAAGTCTCAAGTAAAGTCAGCAATGAAAACGCTTTTTGCTGCTTTTGGGCCAAGATTGAAAATCTCCAAGACATCGATGAAGAAGCAAGAAATCAAACCGACAACTCAAGACCTGCACGCTCCCATCCTGACTTCGAAAACGACGACACCCGAGCCCAGAGAGCCATGCCGATTCCGCCCTACACCGCAGACAGAATCGAGTGCCAGCACACACAAGAGAAAGAGAAGAACCGCCGCCATCACCAAAGCCCCAAAAACCGAGCCAGAGACCGACTCATCTGAAGAGGAGCGGATCGAGAGAGCTGAAATGGAGAGAACCTTCCACAACGGCGCCAAAGAAGAAATGAGCAACGCGCATGTGCAAAACTACGTAGACGGCCCCGAAAGACTTGAACTGGCCAGAGAACCGCGCAGACTCGTTACAAGCATCCCAATGCCGTTCTGTAATTTCCTGCACTTGAGAGACCACGGACTGCCTCAGGTTGTAAGTAATGGACAAAATAATGTGGGGAACTTACCCAGTGACTTCCCAAAACTTAGAGTTGATGGCATTAATTTACAAGAGTGGTACCAACAGCTTCAGGTTATTTTTATGAAAGAAAATTTACTATTCTTTATAACTAGTCCTCCAAGAAGACCTTGGACTTTAAAAATAGACTGTTTACATCATAGAGCATTTTTCATAATAATTTCTAGCGTGTCTCCTGCAATGTATCATAGCATCAAACCAAACCTAACTGTATCAGAAATAATTCAATGCATGTTTAATCTATTTCACAGCGATAGCGTAGCCACAACCACAAGAATGTCTAAGGATTTCTTTTCTTCTAGAGTGAAACCAGGGGTTTCTATAAGTGAACATTTGATAAATCTAAACAAAATAAGAGCTGAGCTGCAATTGAGGGGGGAAGTGATTTCAGATCAAACTATGAAAAGTGTTATTATCAATTCACTTGATCCATCATGGGATAGCTTTATGTCACACTTAGATACCATTAATTTGGGATATTTATCAATAGAAAGTCTATCTAACAAATTGATAGCAGAAGACAATTCAAGAAAAAATCGTTCCAGTAACCAAACAGAACACAAATCTTTTAGGAAAGTAGTCTTTCAAGATAAATGTAATGAAGCCTTTAGATGCCACAATTGTGGATCCAGGGAACACAGTAGAAGAGACTGTCCCAAAGTCTCAAGGGAGAGACATAGGCCAGAATATAGGAGCAAATACAATTACAGACAATCTTCCACAGATAGACACAAATATAGAAGTCCACCAAACTACAGAGAAAGTAGAGGGGGTAGAGAAAATTCAAAAGAGAGAAAATCTGGGTCACTAAATGGGCTAAATAAACAAGACAGCACCAAAACACAACAAGATGAGAACAATAATTGGCTTATTGATTCTGGTGCAACAAATCACACCACTAATAACAAAAGTATATTATCTTCATTTACAGAAGATAAGTTTGTGATAAAGGTAGCTAATCAAGAAAAGGTTCAAGTATTAGGCAGAGGAAATGTGACCTTGCCTGGTTTAGGGAAAATAGAGGGGGTATTATTAATCCCAGAAATACCTCACAACATACTAAGTGCTATAAAACTAAGCAGAGAATCTGACATCAATATAGTTTTCTCAAAGGGGAAAGCAACTATAGAAAAGAACAAAACAAATGTAGGCACTGTGATGATAAAAGGGGGTCTACCCTATCTGATAATCAAAGAAAGATGGTTACATAACATTGATTCAAATATGGAAGATTGTATTGAAGCAGATGATGAAAATGTCAGTAACAGTGACAATGATGAATGTAAATTAACTCATGATAACAAAAATACACACAATGAGAAGAAACCAAAAATAGGTAAACCAATTCATGATGAGTGTGCTCATATCTTACATAGGAAGTTAGGACATGCTAGCTTTCCTGTAGTACAAAAAATGACTGAACACGCAGAAGGTGTAAAAATAAAAAATTGTGAAAATTATTTAGAATGCTCAGTATGTAAATCCACCAAACTAAAAACCAGTCCTAGACCAAAAAAATCTAACAGATCAACTAACAATATTTTTGATTTGGTACATATGGACTTAGTTGGTCCATTAACTCCATCAATTACCTATAGAAAACGTTACTTCCTAACAATAGTGGATGATTACAGTCGCTATGGTTTTGTTTACACATTAAAGCACAAGGATGAAACTTTTCAGAAATTTAAGGAATTCTACAAACGCATAGAAACACAACATAATATCAGAATAAAACAAATTATGACAGATAGGGGATGTGAATTCATGTCTAAAGAATTCTCCCAATGGTTAAAGGATAGAGGGATGCTACATTTCACGTCCAATCCATTTTCTGCCTTTCAAAATGGGATTGCAGAGAGAAAGAACTCCACACTACAAACCATGATTAGATGCACATTAGAGGATGCTGGTTTAGGCAAACAATTTTGGTCAGAAGCCTTACATTATTCAAATTACACTCAAAATAGAACATGGTCCAGTATTGTGAATAAGACACCATATGAGGTGATGTACAATAGAAAACCTAAATTAGCACACATGCACATATTTGGAGTTACTGCAGACGTGCACATACCTAAACAATTGAGGAGAAAGGGAGAAAACGTATCCAGGAGATTAAGATTCATGGGATACGAAACTGGAACCAAAGGGTACAGATTCATCGATAATAATAACAAATTTATAGTATCCAGAACAGCTGTGTTTCATGAGCAGGCCAATTGGTCTAAGTTGCACCTTAATGAAATTTTTCCTAATAAAAGCAAAGATAATATATCTTGCGAGGAAGGAACAACAGAAAATCAAAATATTAACAAAAGTAAGAACAAAACCAAAACTTGGACAAATAGTCAGCATAAAATAAAGACAGACACATTAACAAAAAAGGAAGCCAGATATTTGCATGACAACCATAGCAAACCTGAAAGAAATATTAGAAATAATAGAAACCAAATACCAAATAAATACAAAGATTATATTATGCATATGGATGGAGAACAAATAACACCTAATACATATGAGGAAGTATTGAAACTTCCCCGTGAAGAAAGAGAAAAATGGGAACTAGCTATGGAAAAAGAAATGAAAAGTTTACAAGGATTAAATGTATTCACACCTGCGATCGCACCTAAGGATAAAACAATTATAGGTACCAGGTGGATTTATAAAATTAAGAATTTAGAAGGAGGTAATACCTTATACAAGGCCAGACTAGTTGCACAAGGTTATGCACAAAAATATCCAGAAGACTATACTGACACATATTCACCCACAGTGAGAACAGAGAGTGTCAAAACAGCTCTTGTAGTAGCATCTGCACTCAATCTAGACGTGTTTCAATATGACATACAGACTGCATACTTACATGCAAAATTAGATAAGGAAATATATGTAAGAG